>NC_091953.1:56095465-56399583 GCF_031021105.1 Erythrolamprus reginae
ATATTTTCATATGGAGATAATCACTCCTCCACTCGAAACAGAATACCCTACGAAAATAGACTAACAATCCTGGGTCTAGAAAGCTTAGAACTACGGTGCCTAAAACACGATTTAAGTATTGCCCACAAGATCATATGCTGCAATGTCCTACCGGTCAATGACTACTTCAGCTTCAACCGCAACAACACAAGAGCATGCAACAAATTCAAACTCAACACTAACCGCTCCAAACTTGACTGTAAAAAATATGACTTTAACAATCGAGTCGTCGAAGCGTGGAACTCATTACCGGACTCAATAGTGTCAACCCCTAACCCCCAACATTTCTCCCTTAGACTATTCATGATTGACCTCTCCGGGTTCCTAAGAGGCCAGTAAGGGGCGTACATAAGTGCACTAGTGTGCCTTTCGTCCCCTGTCCAATTGTCTTTCCCTTATGTCATATATCATATATATTTTCTTCCTTTCATATATCTTCTCCTCTATTTTTACATTTTTCTCTATATACGTTACTTCATGTCTATTCTCTTCCTATGTATTTGTGTATTGGACAAAATGAATAAATAAATAAAATAAATAAAATAAAGAGCTTAATTCATGGTCTGGCAAACATATGGCATATGTGCCACAGGTGGTACATGGAGCCATATTGGAAAGCACGCAACATTTTGCCAGGTTTCAGCTCCAGCATACATGTGCGTGCTGGCCAGTTGATTTTCAACCTTAGCAAAGACCGTTTCACCCTTCACACACTTTTGAGAAACTTCCCTGAAACGCCGGAGGCAAAAAAAATCCCCCAATGGACAAACCAGAAGTTTGGGAAAATGCACTTCTAGTTAGCCATTGTTAGCATCCTTGTTAGGTTCTTCAGCAAGCAACTGACTCACTGTGAGCACTACAGTAGAATGGATCCTGAACTGTGCCAGGCTGTCCACCAAGTTGCCACTGCCGAGCTCCCAGCCCAGGCACAGGTCTCCAGCAGGACATCTGTCAGGGCGCCCACTTCTGCACAGCATTCTTCCCTGGAGAGGCTGCCTTAGTGCAGCTGCAAAGAGGCTCATGGGGCTGCCTAGGCACACTTCCGTTCCACTCGTTCCCACCTTGGCCATGCCCTCCCTGGGTGGGGCCACCCTGCCACTTCCCCTTCTTCTTCCTGCCTTTGCCCTCTGGTGGGTTGCTCTGTGTTGTGCACCCTCCACTAAGCGCCCACCAGAGAACCGCCACTGCCATCCTGCACCTATGGCTGTTCTGGAGGAATGCAACACTATGGGGCTGAGTCTGCATGGGCAGGCAGGGGCCACGGGTGCAAGCTGGGCATTCCACCAGAATTAGCATTGCATGGGGCGCATGGATTTCAGCTGCCACTCCCGACCTGCCTTTCCGTTGTACCATTGTACTTTGTGCCATTTCTGAAACATTAATTGTATGCACTTATTTAAGCCTCAGACTTTGTGGAGATGACATTATGAATAGCTTTTCCTTGTAAGAGGAAGAAATGTGATTTGTTCAAAAAAATGGCCTGCATTGATCCAGGATCAAATTCTAATGTCCTACACTCATGGGTGTAGTTGCGTCATCAGGAAAAGTGGTGGGGAAATATTTTGGAAAGATATTGAAGTGTTTGGCAGGACCTTAAAAATGTTGCTTGGTGATTTTTTCGAGGGAGTAGGTGACTCCAGGAAAGATATGATTTTGGCTGTCAAGGATTTTCATTTTTGTGCACCTTGTTTATGATACATAACATGATCTCAAGCTATACCTCGTTTACCTCCCAGCATAATGAGAACTCTTTCCCAAGAATGAGATGAGGAAGTATGTCAATCTTTCCTTTCATTTCTTTCTCTCTTTCTTTTGGTGCATGCTTTTATGGGAGATGTTCTCCGTAAATAACTTATTTCCCATACTTCAGGTAACAAATTCATTGAAGATATATGGATTCAAAGTTTCCGCAAACTCCATACAGTATTGAAAAACCTTTAACTATGTTAATAAACTAAGACTGTTGTAATTGTGTAATGCCTTCTGCTGAAATAAATAATATTATGATTTTAAGGGGCCAAGTGAATCTCTCCTGAAGTTAAAAACAAAATAATAATAATAATAATAATAATAATAATAATAATAATAATAATAATTTATTAGATTTGTATGCCATTCCTCTCCAAAGACTCGGAAATACAGAAAACTGATGACAGAAAAAGAAAACTTATATATTTAAAGGTTTTAGTGTCCCCCCCTTTTCCATTCTGTCTTCCAGGCTGCACATATTCAGTTCATCCAATCTCTCTTGATATGGTTTCCCCCCCCCTTCAGACCTTGCACCATTTTTGTTCCCTGTCTCTAACTTGCTCAATCTTATCAGTTTCTTTTTTTAAGTGAGGTCTCCAGAAGTGAACACAGTATTCATAATGGGGTCAGATTAAAGCTATTTGAGTGGAATGGGGAATCTGTGGCCCTTCAGATATTACTGGATTAAAATGCCTAACATGTCATCAACTAACTGGGGCAGGAGGGAGTTAAAGTTCAGCAATTTCTGTTGGGCCAATGATTTTCCAGCCCATATATACCTGTTCGGTAGGCTGCAGCTTGTAGGACATTTCTAAAATTGGCAATGGTTAAACTGGCAGCTTTTTATCAGTTTGCATCAGAAAATGAGATGAGGATCAAACTGCGTGTTCTCCTTTGGGCATCTTTTAAGATGATGGACAGCCCCTCGCGAGGAGCTCATGGTATCTGCACCGGCCTGGGCGATTGGAGAGGCGCTGCCCTTGGGACTCACCTATCCCAATAACCGAAAGGGGATGGGCCGGTGAGCCCTTCCACATGTTTGGGCGTGGCCAGGATCCAGGTGAAGGCGTGGTATCTTCACCTTGTTCAGCAAGGAGCTATGCCCATAGTTGCCCAGGAAGGTTATTCGTGAATTATTTCCACCCCAAAACATTTTAATGACTTCTGCAGGTCCTGGTTATTTGATGATAATCATTTAAAGTTCATTTAAGTTTAATAAAGTGACCCATTTTAAATCCAGCTCTTGGTGTCCGTGTTCTTATTCCGCCTCCGGTGCAATATACTGACATAAGAGGAGGAGTGCATTTCTATCACTTGAAAGATTCACTGTTTCATATTTCATATGACTATTTTGTAAGTGAAAGACTATTTTAAACCTGGACCTTTACATGTCTGTGATTCCTAAAATCCTTCCATTAGAACTTCGCATACTTTCTACTTTAGAGAACCAAAACAATTCCTTGATATGCAATTTGTGTGGAAAGGACAAATTGATATGTAATATGAACCAAACAAAGAGTGCATTATCTCAAACACACTAATTAGCTATGTTTTGAAATGTGGTTTTGGGTCATAGATAAAATTGGAAATTTTAAAGCAGGAATAAGTGGAAAACAGCCAAAATTGCAATAAACTGATTTTTAGCAATTGTGCCAAAAAACAAAAGTGCAATTTTTTAATGTGTGGGAAAAAAGGCATTCTAATCTCATCCTAAATGCTAATTTTAACAAACTTTGAAGCACAATTAAGAGACAGTTTTGATCTACTCAAAAAAGAGCCAAAAGGAGGCTTTAGGATATGATGTCATGTCCAAGGCTACAAAATGTGTGGTTTTCCAGATTTCACAAAATTTCCAAATATACGTTTACCTTTAGAATTGCCATGGCTTTTTTATTGCTTCTCTGCTACTATTTACCTATGCCAGTAGTACAATTGAGTTAAGCAGGTGTCATTTCAGTTTTCATTGCAAGATGCCAACAAGAGTCTACATGATTTACATTAATCACAGTGAATAAATAGAATAACAATACCCATGTAAAAGAAACACATCCTATTTGAAAGTAGTCAGGAAGGTATGTCTACTAATACTCTCATTCTATGCTGGTTATTTATCCACTACCTCTAGCAACATATACTGCTTTTTCAGTTATACTGGGATTCAGTCCCCTTCTTCCCTATTATTCTGCAAAAGTAAACAATGAAAGTTTTGTTGCACATGGAATAATAGTTCTAGAAACATATGCTCCACTGAGACAATTTTACATTGCAGCAATAAGAAAATGGGAGAATATAATTTATTATTTATTAATTATTAATTATTAATTATTAATTATTAATTATTAATTATTAATTATTAATTATTAATTATTAATTATTAATTATTAATTATTAATTATTAATTATTAATTATTAATTATTAATTATTAATTATTAATTATTAATTATTAATTATTAATTATTAATTATTAATTATTAATTATTAATTATTAATTATTAATTATTAATTATTAATTATTAATTATTAATTATTAATTATTAATTATTAATTATTAATTATTAATTATTAATTATTAATTATTAATTATTAATTGTTTGTTTGTTTGTTTGTTTGTTTGTTTGTTTGTTTGTTTGTTTATTTATTTATTTATTAGATTTGTATGCCTCCCCTCTCCGTAGACTCGGGGCGGCTCACAGCAATGATAAAAACAATATACAATGACAAATCTAATAGTTAGAATCTAAAATAACAATAATACATTTAAAAAGTCTAAAAAACAAGAAACCCCAATATATAAAAAACATACATACAGTCATATCATACACAAAAAAGCTACATAGGCAGGGGGAGATGTTTCAGTTCCCCCACGCTTGATGACAGAGGTGGGTTTTAAGGAGTTTACAAAAGGCAAGGAGGGTGGGGGCAGTTCTAATTTCTGGAGGGAGCTGACTCCAGAGGGTCGGAGCCGCCACAGAGAAGGCTCTTCCTCTGGGTCCCGCCAAACGACATTGTTTAGTTGATGGGACCCGGAGGAGACCAACTCTGTGGGACCTAACTGGTCGCTGGGATTCGTGCGGCAGAAGGCAGTCTCGTAGATAACCTGGTCCAGTGCCATGAAGGGCTTTATAGGTGATGACCAACACTTTGAATTGTGACCGGAAACTGATCGGCAACCAATGCAGACTGCGGAGTGTTGGAGAAACATGAGCATATTTGGGAAAGCCCATGATTGCTCTCGCAGCTGCATTCTGCACAATCTGAAGTTTCCGAACACTCTTCAAAGGTAGCCCCATGTAGAGAGCGTTACAGTATTCGAGCCTCAGGGTGATGAAGGCATGAATGACTGTGAGCAGTGACTCCCGGTCCAAATAGGGCCGCAACTGGTGCACCAGGCAAACATGGACAAATTTAATTACTACGAACTGTGAATTACAGTTAAGCCTTCTACCAACTTCCTTGACAGGAGTCTAAACTTAACAACCCAGTGGTGGGTTTCATTTACCCTCACTACCGTTGTCCTTCTGCGCATGCACAGATAATCTGTGATGACGTCCGAGCGGGTGCCACTACCACCACTTCACTCAAACTGGAGCAAACCAGTAGCAACCCACCACTGGTCCAACTCTAATTATCACACTAGTAAAATATAAGCCTGCAAACCATTTAAATTGTTTTGTACTATTACGTACTGTAAATGCTCAGCAAACAGTTTGGACAAACAGAAGCCAAATAGGAATGCCTAGAATAGGGCATAAAACATTTTGGCAATTCTAGGTCACCATATTGAAACCATATTTTTTTCTCAGCAGCTGAAGGCCACAGTGACTGAGAAGGTGAGGATGAAGATATTTTATTCTCTCTCATCTTTAGTGAGAGGTTCAATCTTCCAATTTTATTTTATTTCCTGCTGCTGAATTGGCTTGAGGTGTCTGCTCATGTCAAATTATTTTTAATATTTGTTCTTAAATGTGTAGCTGCTTTTACAGCGATTTCCATCTCATTTCTGCTAAATATGGCAGGAAGGAATCCATCACGGTGTAACCAGTTATCTGAAAATTACCAATGTACTCTTAATATAAATAAAAGCTTCATAAACAAAACATAATTTCCCCCCCTGCTTGGTAGTAAAACAGGAAAAATAATATGCCAATTTCTTCTATTGCTCAAATGCACAAGATTAAATCAGTTAGAACAAATGAGGCTGGCTTCTTTAAAACAAAAATACCACAAAGATTATTTGATGGTAACTCTATGCATATTTGGTAGTAAAACAGGAAAAATAATATGCCAATTTCTTCTATTGCTCAGATGCACAAGATTAAATCAGTTAGAACAAATGAGGCCGGCTTCTTTAAAACAAAAATACCACAAAGATTATTTGATGGTAACTCTATGCATATTTTGCTTAGAATATGCACTTCTGTGTTGCTATAAAAAGAAAATTTGCAGATGTGGATGTGAAAGAGAATAAAGTGGGAAACAGCATCCGTGATTGGTGAAGTGATGCTCCCTAAAATACTTTCCTGTTGAAAGAAATTGCTCCTGAGTTTCTTTTGTTCTCAGTTCATATTTTTCAGGCATGCAGATGCCTCTAGTGAGCCAGAGAAAACTGCTTAAAGTAAATGTTCTGCATGATGTTTTATGCACAGATATATGTAAAAGCCAAAAGTCTATTTAAATTATTGTTTTCAAAACTATAAATGCCTTGTTTTGTTCAGCAATAAAGCATTATTTCGGGCATTCATATAATTTCAGTGTATATTAGTTCTCACTTTTCACTTTTCTATTAAAATATACTTTATTAGATTATTTTAAAAAAGAAAACAGGGGAAAGGGGAATGGGAATACAAAAAAGATAAGTGGGAGGGGGTTGGGGTAAACAGTATTTTTATACAGCGACTTATATATATTATTGTATATACATTCCAAATATTTGTCTATATGTAAATATTTTGTATTCAATATTCTTATTTGGATAATCTTATAGCTGTAGTATTTAATAGTCCAAGAATAACGTGGAAATAAGAGGTGGTTGGAGGTGGGATAGAAAAGGAAAGAGAATGGAAAGAAAAGAAGAAGAAAGAGAGGAGAAAGAAGAAAAAGAGGAGGGGTGGTACCTGCAAACTAGCAGGCATTTGGGTTGTGACGACTTAGTTTGATTATATTTATTATTTTTGTTAGTGAGAAGTAGTTGTAGGTTGCGATATTAGTAAATTTCTGATAATTATCAGATGGATTGAACCCAGAGAGGGGTTGTATTGATTTTGGTCCAAATTTCTATTGTGTATATCTTTATTTTGATTTATATTAAAAGATTTTAATTGGTTTTTGTTTTATTGTCCTTAAAGTTGGATAGCCATCTGAACCATTTCTCCCAGATCACTTTTCACTTTTCACTTCTTTCCTTTTATGATGTGTTTTCCCTATTCATAAAGATACTAATTGGCCTCATGTTTAAAAATAGCAAATTGGACTATGATTAGATTTTCAGGTATAAATAATATATATGTCATCCATGTAAACAGGTCATGATGGTTTATTCTGAGAATCAGCAGATTTTATCAGGGTGACAGGAAATTAACTATGTAGCAGGCAGAGGTAATGCAAATTAAAGTGACAAATCCTTGTAAATCACAGGTTTCCTGAACAGAAGGATACCAATGTGGATTTCTGGCAAAATATCATAGTTTTAATAATGTAAGCATTGATTAGAAAGTATATTCAGTGAATCTTCTGTTGGTTTCAAATCAAATTTGAAACTAAATCAAATCATATTTTATCTGCAATATCTGGAAAATCCTTGAGGGCTTTTGGATTGCAAGTATATCACATTATAGCTCTTAGTTCCACAAGGAAAGACTGAAATGAAACTTTCTGTTTCACACTCTACATTCTATAAAAGAGGAGGGAGAAGCTTTGAAGAAGAAGTGCACTGAAGTTTGACCACAATCCCTATCATTATATCTTTTGCTCATTGAAAAAGCATGAGACAACATCTGTGGTGGCCTCCATCTAAATTTACTTAGCCAGATTTTCATTAAAAGATTACCTCAATAAAAGCGTTGCTTACCCTAATAAAGCTCTTTGGAGCTTTGCAAATTTGCATTTAATACTCCTTAATGTCATTATGGCATTAATAATCTGTGCCTAAAGACCAATAAAAACTCTACATTTTCACTTTAATGGAGAAAAGTCCATAAACTCATGCTTTTCTTGTGACTCAGCTTTTACAGTGTCATAAAAAAGCCATAGTCAAGGCTACTCACATGCTAGATAAGATGTGACAGCAGTGATTTGCAGTAGTTTAACAGGATTGTGTTTGCACAATGAACGGCAGCCTTTTACAACAAATAAATAAATCAACAGGTCTTAGAAAATCAACACCAAATGGAATACATAACAGCAGTTGGATGCTGACAATCTGTTCTTTATCATGATTACTAAAACACACACAAGTGCAATATTGATATTAAAGAGTATTTGTATTTTGCAGGAGAGGCGGATTGATGACACGGACACAAGAGCTGGATTTAAAACTGGGTCATTTTATTAACATAAATTTGCATAATTTATTTAAATAAATTAGCATAATTAGCATAATTAACTATGACCCTAACAAGGACCCGCATGGTCAACCAATTGCTTCCGGGGCGGAAAATGACGTATAATAAACTTCCGGGGCAACTTATCTGCTGTCGATGATGAGTCCGGGCAAAAAGGCTGAGCTCCGGGCCTGCCCTCCCTTTTATAGGGCTGGCAGGCTCCGCCCAGACACGTCATCGATCAGGCCACTCTGGCCTGATTATCGGCCGAGATCTTGCGAAATCTCGCGAGATCTCAGCCGAAAACAAGATGGCGGCTGCGCCATGTGACTCGTGTCTTCCCGAGCCTCAAGCAAAAGGCGCCGGTGAGTAAAGACCACCGGCGCTATTCTTGTCCCACATTCAGTGGAGCTTTTTGCATAAGATTTTCAAGGAAAATTCTACCAAAGTTTGTAACTCTTTTGCAGAAAAAGCCACTTTTAACGTCAAATCAGCATTCAATTTAGCATGTATATTGTGACATATGTAGATAGATAGCCATAAGTGCAGATATAGATAACACATGTTTATTGTGCAGACACACTGTGGTAGGGTAAGCTGTTTAGTAAAATCACAGGCACTGCACTCCCTTCTTTTCTTTCCATTTGAGCTCCTTTCCTCAGCATCAGCAGTTCAAAGCTGTCAATAATGCTACAACCTTGACAAAAGCATTGGGGAGATGAAAGGATAATGGAGGATATATGTTTTGGACAAATCAAACCGGCAAACAGAGTATAGCAGCAGAACAAAATAAAGTGTATTTCTTCAGAAAAAGTGGACAGTCAAATTGAGAGGAAAAAAAGTATAGCAGCTCAGAATAGCAAAGCACAACATAGAAAAGGTATGAGATCTCTATATGCTTGCCATTAATAGGAAAAGAAGAAATCTCAGACAAAGGGGACTTAGAACAAGCTCAAGAAAGAAACATTATACATAATAATAATACTATAGAGCAGGGCAGTAATGGGCAGCCAAAATTTTTACTGCCACACTGTGGTTTTTTTACCTTAATACGTATAATTACCATTCAATAAAAAACAATTTAAGTTTCAGTAACAATTATAGCCTTAGTATGAATAAAATTATTCTTTGTAAACAGTGTATTTGGTAAGTTTTTACTATATGCACAATTTGTATGACTTTTGAGAGTATCCTGTAGCTTTAAAAGTTGACATGATAGACAAAAACTGTGGTTATTTTTGGATGCACAGGCCAAAGGTTAGTTGAAAACAAGTCACAGATTTAAGACAACGAAATTGCTCTTCCCCAGTGTTACCTTTCAGCCAGTCACACAAATGGAGCTTTCCATGCATGTTCTCCTGTCACTCACACAGCCCAGTTCCAGGCCATGGCCTGGAAATTGGGGAACTCTGTTATAGACTATAACATAAGCATTACCAATGCCATACTAATAATATTTGAAGAGCAATAGTATACTGTAAGAGTAATTATCATGGTAATAGTACAGAGCAACACAGAATAGAATACAGAAAACATTCACCTATTGCTTTTACATATTTTTTTTTACAAAATAATTATCTTCCCAATCCTTTTAGGAAAGTATAAAGAAATCACTTACCCAGGATCCATTGCTTTTATGTCTTTCTTGTGTTTGGGTCAGCATAACTGGGTACAGTTAAAAGAAGAACCTGTGACACATTCACACATGTATACATGTAAAATGTTATATCTGGTGCATTAAAAAAAGCCCACAAGAAATTAGCTACATATATTGGTATAAAGTTTCAGAAGTTGAGAATTGTCATGAACATTTTATTGTTTCTGCAAATAAATATTGATAATATAAGTAACGCTTGTGAATCTATTTTTTTCAATATAATAAATAATATGCTGATATAGCCTGTAGAAGAAGATATCTTAAGAATGGAGTATTGAGTCCAAATTACAAAAGAAAAAAAAAGACTCTAACAGCTTATTAGTAATCTGAAATCAGTAAATTGGGGAAAAAAATCATTAGAGCAGTAAAAAAAAACCTAGCAAGTTAAAAAAATGTAGTTGCAGTAGACAGAAATTCCAGCAAATATATTAGCTCAATTATAAAATATCCTATAATGGTTGTGACATGATTGTTACACTAAAAATAATAATAACATAATAAAGAAGTGTCATTACCCAAAAGGAGATGGCTCCCTTGAGAAATTTCTGGCACCGAGTTGCAAAGTAGCTTATTAAATTTGTAAAATATTAATGTATTTGGCAGGCTGCTTGGGTTCATATAAGACAAGTATAGTGGAAAGTTATAAAAATAATGTAAAGCAGGGGAATTCTGGGAGTTGAAATCCACTGGTCAAAAGTTGGCAGTGTTAGACACCCTGCTGTAAAGCTTTATGAATTATTAACATATATAATTAACTTCTGTCTGGTCTCTGATTCATGGTTTATTGTTTAAAATAACAGTTTGGAGCTAAATCAGCATATCAGCATATTCCTTCACTAAGAATAGCCTCCTTTCTTCTCACTGTGCTGAATGTAGATTATTTATATATATTTAAAACAGCTTAGGTTTTTTTATGTCCAAGCACACCTACTGCAATGTTGTTCATGTAAATCTAGAAATGCTCTACCGAAAGAATAATCATAAGCCAGTCAAAAATATCAAAGTAGCATAAGAAGGATCAAAACAAATAAAAACGATAGATCCTAAGCAGAAGTCATAAGATGTTGCAATTTAGGGATGGAAATAAATGCATATGCACCAAGACAAATTCCTTAAGTGTCCAATCACACTTGGCCAATAAAATGATATTCTACTCTATTCTATTCTATTCTACTCTCACCACTTCTCTTCTCTCTATACACTAATGACTGCATCTCATACGATCCATCTGTTAAACTACTGAAGTTTGCAGATGATACAACAGTGATTGGATTCATTCGAGACAACGATGAATCCGCATACAGACGGGAAGTTGAACAACTATCCTTGTGGTGTGACCAGAACAATCTAGAACTGAACACACTCAAAACCGTAGAAATGGTGGTAGACTTTAAGAGAAACCCTTCCACCCTTCCACTTCTCACAATACTAGACAACACAGTATCAACAGTAGAGACCTTCAAATTTCTAGGTTCTATCATATCTCAAGACCTAAAATGGTCACCTAACATCAAAAACATCATCAAAAAAGCACAACAAAGAATCTTCTTTCTGCGCCAGCTCAGGAAGCTCAAACTGCCCAAGGAGCTGCTGATTCAGTTCTACAGAGGAATCATTGAGTCTGTCATCTGCACCTCTATAACTGTCTGGTTTGGTGCTGCAACCCAACAGGACCGACACAGACTTCAGAGGATAATCAGAATTGCAGAAAAAACAATTGCTGCCAATCTGCCTTCCATTGAGGACCTGTATACTGCACAAGTCAAAAAGAGGGCGGGTAAAATATTTACTGACCCCTCACATCCTGGACACAAATTGTTTCAACTCCTACCCTCAAAACATTGCTACAGAGCACTGCACACCAAGACAACTAGACACAAGAACAGTTTTTCCCCGAACGCCATCACTCTACTAAACAAATAATTCCCTCAACACTGTCAGACTTTCTACTAAATCTGCATTTCTATTCTACTAGTTTTTCTCATCATTCCTATCACCCATTTCCTCCCATGTTGACTGTATGACTGTAACTTGTTGAGTATATCCTAAGATTTTTATTAATATTGCTTCTTCATTGCTTATTTGACTCCTATGACAATCATTAAGTGTTGTACCACATGTTTCTTGACAAATGTATATTTTATTTTATGTATGTTGAGAGCATATGCACCAAGACAAATTCCTTGTGTGTCCAATCACACTTGGCCAATAAAAATTCTATTCTATTCTATTAAGTCAAGGCAGTGAATATACATAAAACACCTTCCTCCTTCTATTTTACAAATAATAACAATATTGTGGAGAGTTGGGCTGAGAGAATAATGGGTCCAAATTTATCCAGCTAACTTTCATGCCTAAGGCAGGACTAAAACTTACAATCTTTTGATTTCTATACCAGCACCTTAATCGGTACACCAGATTATCTTCCTATAAAGGGTGATTCTCTAAATCAGTGTTTGTCAACCTCAGCAGCTTCTGGGAGTTGAAGTGTTCATATCTTAAAAATGCAGAGGTTGAGAAACACTGCTCTAAATCATTCGTGTTCAATCCTTGTGGAATGTGCTTTGAGATTGAATAAGAGCCATTGCCCTTCCTACTTGTGGCTTTCCCTTGCAATCTTCCAGGCATCTAGGTGTCATCAGTATGGGAAAGTCTGCCTTGAAAGAAATTGGTTGGGAAAAAATATAGGAAATAACAATGGGACATAAATGATGATGGAGAAATTATTTACTTTTCCAATATAGAAAATTCAAGTAATTCTTTAATGCAATGAAAAAGAATAATTCAACAATGCATTAGACTGTATGCTGTACAAGACTTTTCTTTTCTTGACATATTATGGCACAACAAATATTCAATCTTTGAGGTCTAGATAGATATTGGGATGATTACCTGTTTGTGAATGTACAGTGTTCCCTCGATTTTCACGGGTTTGAACTTCGCGAATAGCCTATACCCCGGTTTTTCAAAAAATATTAATTAAAAAAATACTTCGTGGGTTTTTTTCTATACCACGGTTTTTCCCGCCTGATGACGTCATACGTCATCGCCAAACTAATAATTTTTGCAAATAAATAACAAAAAAAATAATAATTGTTAGTAAATAATTATGTTTATAAATATCAGGATCACTAAGTGTCTTATTCAATGGTGAGTACCAGTAATAATGGTGAGTAAATTGTTGTGGGAAATGGTAATTTAGGGGTTTAAAATGTTAAGGGATGGTTTGTGATACTGTTTATAGCCAAAAATGGTGTATTTACTTCCGCATCTCTACTTCGCGGAAATTCGACTTTCGCGGGCAGTCTCGGAACGCATCCCCCGCGAAAATAGAGGGAACACTGTACATAAAACTTAAACTAATGATTTTACATCCTAAGCTACTAAATTCATTCATCTGTTCCACAATGACTTTTTTTCTGTTCCTATTTCAATGTATTGTGTGAACCAAAAATGAAAAGTTCCAGCTTTTCAACTTTCTTCCATGCAGAGGCCAGTATAATAGTAAGATTGATTTGGGAAACAATACAAAATAAAATACCCATTGCCTTTCAAATAAAAAATTCCTCAGAATGAATGTATTCCATTGAGCAGCGGAATTTTGACAGTGAAAATTCTTTATTGTATATGTTTCTACTGTAAATTGTCCCATACTTCAAGTAATCTGTGTTTGTGGGTATTTATGTGTTCCTGAAAATCAGCAGTGTATCTTTTCTTCCAAATCCTGAGTTTCTTTCTCACTTCCAAATACTCTTTAGATAAATTGCAAATTTGAAATGTCCCATAATGATCATAATGATTAATTTGACTTTGCAGATTGTTGATGAATGGAAAACTGGTTGCTCAGGTCTTTTAAAGCACCACAGACATGGGACTTATGCAATGGTGTTCCATATTTCTTTTACTCAGTTGCAGAGAAAAATGAGACTGTGCCCACTCTTTTCCTTCCCCAAATCTCCACAGATAAATTGATGCACTATATAACGTATTCACGAGGACTCTTGAGTGAGAAGGTAAAAGGTACATTTAATTTTGCAGCTACTACGATTGTTGGACAAATAGGCACAAAAACAGCCAGGGAAGCAGAGATGGGTTCCTACCACGTCAGACTGGTTCTATAGAACCGTTAGTAATGACCCAGGCCTTTCATGTCCCCAAGCCGGTTTTCTCAGTGATACCATCATCACTGCCATCTTATTTTTTGCTTCTGCACATGTGCAGAAGCTTTTTTTAGTACTGCGTAAGCACACATGAAAAGCCTACACATGGTGCGTCCTTGAGTGAACCAATAGTAGCAGAATTTGGAACCCACCCCTGAAGGGAAATGATTGAAGAAACAGGTCCTTCATCAGTCAACAGGAGTGCTGATTTATCACCAACTTATCAAGTACTTAGGAGCATAGTTCCCTCTAAGCCTGAGCAGTGAGCAATCGCTCACTTAAAAATCATCATCAACTCAGAGTTTTCCAAACCTGCCCAGAAGCTGAGAGGGAAAGAGTGAGAGGGAAGGAGAGAGAGAGGAAGAGAGAGAAACAGATAGAAAAAAGAGAGGAAGAAAAAGAGAAAGAAAAAGAATGGGAGTAAGGAAGAGAGAAAGAAAATCAAAATCTAGTTTGAAACTAGCTCAACTATTTAAGTGGCATTTTGATATTGATAGAGTTGCCCTACTATGAGCTCACTGTTGTAGACACACAGTACAGTATTTTATTTTGAAATTCTCTGAGGCAAAACAGGGTGGGTTTTTTATTTGTTTGTTTGTTTGCTTGTTTGTTTGTTTGTTTGTTTGTTTGTTTATTTATTTATTTATTATTTCTGTGCCGCCCAGTCCCGAAGGGACTGCCACTCAGACACTATACTTTTCCGCCCACCCCCCAAAAAAATTAGAGGGAACACTGCTTAGGAGACAAGGTCTTGGCTGTAGAAGCCAACAACAGCCAACAATTTAATAGCCAGCCATTAACTTCCCAATCAACATCTTTAAAAGTCACATACAATAGACACCATATACATACCATACACAGAGCAACCCAAAGCACACAGTCTACTAAAGAGAAATTCCTTGAAGATGGGCTCTAGTACAATTCCAAAACTCAGAAGACAAAACCTTGTGACTGACCCAGATTGGATTCTATGAGAACATAGATGACTAGAATAGAAAATCAGTTTCCCTTCCTCTGTGGTTAAAGCAAATGTATGAACTTAACAGGTCAAAACAACTGCTAAATATGCAGGATTTAATTAAAATTGATCTTTATTAAAAAATACAGTAACGATAAAGGTTGCAGAATTTATTAACATATTCATCATTAACAAATGATAACATATTTTCACAATATTTTAATAGGAGTTGCAGCTGATATTTGTTTGGCAATAAACAAATTCCTCCCAAAACATTTACTTCCACCGTAATCCTTAAATATCTAAGAATGCTTATGAATGTCATCAAACTAGAGTTCTAAACGCCCTTCATTATTCATTAATTTGCCATGGGTTATAAATTAAAATATCTCAGGATAAAAGTTCTTCAACCCTGCTTTACAAACTACCTAGATTTATTTAACAATAAGTGGATAAACACAAAATCACCATACATTTTCACTTTTTTTCATTAGATACCAACATGAAATAAATATGCTACAAAACTGAAGTAATTTTATGGACACATATTAGAAGCAGTCACCTGCATGATTTCTGTTGGAAATGGATGAGAGATTAGCCAAGTAAAATTAATTATGAAAGCTAATAACGTTTGCACCTTTCAATAATATAAGTGGAGCAAAAATTATTGCATTTCTGATGCCTTTACACCCATTATAATCCAAAATGTTCAAGAGTTGTAGTAGTTTAAGTGTATAATTTTAATATTCACGCTTGGGTAATTCTGAAGTAAAGGTACACTTGCTTACCCTAGAGCATGATTTTTAAAAATTATATTTCTTTTTTTTTAGTTTCCAGTTTGACAAAACTACCAGAAATATTGCAAACCATTTTATGACAAAATCTTATGCATAGCCATAGGATGTTAGTTAAGGATGAACAGAATGTGCATACTTTTCAGACAACACTCCAGACAATGTATTTGTAATTCAAATTTGGCTCACAATGCATGCATTTACATTTTATAATGACTTTCACAGCCTAAAAAAAAACCTTGAAGGAAGCAGATTTTACCCAGTAACTGAAACGTAAAAAAGATAGAGTCAGTAGCCTCATATTAAATGCAACTTCTATTTTCAACTTCATCATTTACAATGAAAAATAGTGACAGTGAGATTATGCTTCAGGCATTTTATGAAATGAAGAACAGTTTCCTCCTTCCTCCCGCCCTGCATCTGTCTCTCCTTGTGCCAATCTTAAAGTTGAAATTTTATTATAGTCTCAAATGCAAGGGACAGAGCTAGGAAGGCGGTAGCAATTGCATGTATTTTAATACAAAATTGACCTAAACTCATTAAAAATGTGAAGATATTTTTAAAAAATCAATATTTAGAATGTGTTTGATTCATGACTTACATTTCTAAATGTCTCTTCCTAACACGAACAGATAGAACTTAAAAGTCTATAAACCTGCCCCTATCACAACTGAATATTTTTAAAAATTATTTCCTCACTACTGTTTGAAATTATTATAGTTGATTGCACAGTGAGCATCAGTTTAGCCTTGGTTCTGCATTTCTATCCCCCCATCAAGTTCTTTCCAAGGATCTGGAAGAGGCAGATTTGGCTCTTCTGATGAACCCATCCAGTATGTTTGAACCTCTGGCATACAGTACCTCTCATCTTTATCAGAGTACTCAAGCCCCATAACCACATCAAGATGGTCCATCATACCACTATTATTTGAGGGAGGGAATTTACAGTAAGAGTACCAATCTATGACTGGTGGAAAGTTAACTATTCAAGTCATAACCAAGAATCTTAGAATTATTAAGGTAGTTTCTAAGAATATAGGCAATTCCAAGCAGGTTGGCTTTGTTTGTTTATTTGTTTGTTTGTTCTAAAATAAGTTTGTTCAGGTTTAAAAAATTCAATGCTTGCAAGAAATATTTCAAGGAAGACTTTATGTATCTAAGGACTCTAATTCTAAGTGATATAATAACAGATTTATTTTTCTATAAGCTTCAACTTTGATTTTAAATCCTGATATTTCATAATTATTTTCCAATTGTTTTTCCTCAATCTTAGCATTGCCCAGAAGAAGCAACATCAATGAACCAGACTTCCTTCTTTTCAATAACTATTCTATCAGGCATGCTATAACAGGATGCTTGTGTGTTTGGATCTTAAAGACCAATAAGATCTTAACCTGTTCGTGTTGAGTTTTACAAACAGTATAACACTATTTTACCATATTCAAGGAACTGAAATCATATTTGTCTCTCAAGACCATCTGTAATAAAATAGATTTATATGAGTACTTCAACAAATAGGCAGTTCTGTGTATCAATAATATAAAAGACAAAAAAGGCTGGTTAGTGGACATTTTAATACTGGGGGAGAGGAGGGGAGGAGTGGCGAGGAGAGGAGAGGAGAAGAGAAGAGAAGAGAAGAGAATCACAAAATATAAAGTTCTACAAATAGAATTGGAATAATGATTGGAAAAAGAAAGCCAAGATAATACCAATAGTAAGAGGTATCTTGGTATGATTCCAGAACTTCTGGAAAATCACTTTAATGTCATCAGCATTAACAAAATGATAATTAACTGTAAAAAAAAAGTAGCTTTACTTGGAACAGCTTACATCCTGCAATGATGCTTTTAACAACATCTAACAACATCTGCCTATCCTGGGTACTTGGGAAGATTTCAAGATCATAAATATGTCACATTCAATCTAAAGAATCTGGATTCTAACTGATTGCCTGATGGTGTGATAAACCATAATAATAACAAAACAATAAGCAGTACAAATAAAAAGCAACAAAAACCTACAATCCCACTAAAACTATTATTAAATGCATATTAATACAGATGGGCAGGTACAATCAATACATCACATTTAATGGAACCAACTCTCCAGTACAAATAGTGTGGTCTTCAGAGCTGTTCAGAAGGACAAAGACCAATCTATGTTACAGGGGGATAATGTTCCTAAAGGTGGGCACGATGTTGAAAAGGGCCTCATCTTGGGTCTCATTGCATACAATATTGCAAATTTTAAGATGATTCTGTCATACAGTTGGGTAATAGTCTGACAATGTCCTCATTTTAATAGACTATTTTATTGCAATTTCAAACCCACAAAAATATTAATGTGAGTCTTAACAGTTATAAGAGCTAAATAATTGTTTTCAAAATGGAAGCAATGTCAGTCAATATAGAATTAATGAACTTATTATAGTTTTGATAACCAAGTTTGAATAGTTACCTCTACAGTTATTTCAATTTTAACAAATAAATCTAATCCAATAATGTAAGTCAGTTTTAAAGTTTACCCATCTGTAATACATTAATTTTATTGATGACAAATTAATTAATCAGGAACTACAAACATTTATGATGCATTTTACATGTGAAAACATACAATATACTAACTATAGGCCAGTTAGCTTGACATCAGTTATAGTTAAAAGATTCTTGGTTTCTTTTAGGGCAGGGAAAGGTATGTCATACTCTGAATAATATGGTACATACTAATCTTAAAATTCTGGGTTCATTGTTCAAAAATACCTTTTAAATGTCCACTGCTAAAATATTTTGCTTCATGATATATTAGAAGTCAAATTGAAACTTTTATCTTCTTTAATTTCAGTCTTTCATTCTTTCTAGTTTTCTCTAGTGCCGAATCTTCAAAGTTCTATCTTATCACATTTTTAAAAAAAATAAACAAAAGCATTTTCCCATCAGAAAAAATATATTTAATTCTGAAACCGTATTTCAAATCCATCCAGATTCTTAGTCAGCCATGCTGAATCAGGCCAAAGCCCATCAAGTCCAGTATTCTGTGTCACACTGGCCCACCAATTGTACATGGGGATCTTGAGCAGAAAGAGAAGGCAAAACCGTCCCTTTCCCTTGACCCCCAACATATAGTACTCAAGGGAATCCTGCCTGCCTCAACCAACATAGGGGCGGCACATGGACATCCGTTTCAATAACCACCGCTACACTTGGCATCCATGAGTCTGTCTAATCCTGCTTTGAAGCTATCTAGGCTGACAGCTGTCACGACCTCTTCTGGAAGTGAATTCCATAAACCAACGACCCTCTGGGCGAAGAAATATTTCCCTTTATTTGTCCTCACTTTCTTACTTATGAGCTTTAGGGAGTGCCCCTTGTCCTATTATTGTGTGATAGAGAAAACAATTTTTCTCTATCCACCTTTTCTATCCCAGGCATGATTTTATATACTTCGATCAAGTCACCCCTTAAACGCCGTCTTTCAAAGCTGAAGAGACTAAGGCATTGCAACCTAGTTCCTAATGGTTGAAAAGAAGTTAACAAGCAATTTTGAAAGTGATTAGAAAAGGAAGTATGCAAACAGTGTCCTTTCAAAGGTGCTAACCACAGTTTGGATAAATGGCTAATCCCCCATCTCCCACCTCTAACCTCACTGAAAACTGCTGTCTTGTGGTATTTTTAAGAAGAGCAACTGTTTGAAGCACTTGTGGGTAACCTCAAGTCCTCTCCTTTTTTGGAGAGGAATTACAAAAAGTTGATCTACTCACTGGTACATCATTCTATTGCGGCTATGCTGAGTTCTCATATTAAAGAGTCATGAGACAGACTTATGACCACAGCTCATAATAGAGTGTCATAACAGAGTGACAACAGCTCTTCATTAGTGTAAGTGAATCCAGTGAAAGACCAGCTCTCCTTTAAAAAGAGGGGTGCTGGCTGGGAGAACCAATCAGCATTCTTTATTCTCCTGCTTTGCAAGCGTGGACATGATTGGCAACAATTTACTAACATGTAAATCCTAATACATAAGACCCTCCCCATTTGGTTCAGTCCAACACAATTACATACATAATCTTTCAAGTACACAGGATGTTGTGGAACCCTAGTTGACCTGCATAACTCAGTTCGGCCATTGGGTTTGAGGGGAGAGGACGGGGTTTCTCTCTCTGTGGAACCTTGACTGGGATCAACTCAAAGTTGTTGATGGGTGGTGATTCTGACTCTTCAGATAGGTGCACCAGCTCCCTCTGATTAGCATTGTATTAGAGCTGCCGGCTGGGAGAACCAATCAGCATTCTTTATTTTCCTGCTCTGCAAGAGCAGACCTTAGTGGCAACAGTTTGCTAACATGCAAATCCTAATTCATAACAGTCATTGTCTCTGCTTTTTGGAGTAGATTTCAGTCTGCCATTTCTTTCCTGAATGTTTGTTTATTCAGTTTGTAAAGCTAGACAGTTCTATCACTTTTATGTAGTTTAGCATTCTCTTTTGAATCCTTTTTTCCTTGTATTATTATTCCCTATCTTTTCCCACCCTTTCAGTTTTTCACACATAGTTTTACACAATTTTATATATAGCCGCTCAATAACATTCAAACTTTTTCCCTGAGATGTGTGTGGTCACCGTTACTCAAGTTCAAATTCACTTTGGAGTGTACCATTTTTAAATATTCTTGGTTAAAGTATTCTACTTGGTTATTGGTCCTTGCTAAAGAGTCCTTGAATCATCACACACGCATGCAGAAACACACCAACATTCACACACAGACATTCGCATATATAACATTTTCTCAGGTATTCCAAGACAAGAATCTGGCTACCTTGGATAAAATTATACTAAAGATCACATTCTGAAGTTGAAATGTTTCAATACTAAATAAGTTTTAATGTTAAATATAAAAGATTTTCAGAACCTCATTCTACCTACACTGTCGGTAGTGATTATTTTCAAAGTAAAATTCAATAGGGATGTATGGCTGGAAAGGACAATAGCCTTGCTGTGGATTTTTTAAAATGTAGTTGTATTAATGTGTATGGCTTTTGAAATGTCACATTTTGCAAATAGATCTGAGTTTCTTGCTCTTCTTTTACTTATGACAATCAGAACCTTAAATTACTTTTCAAGCACAGCCTATCTAAAACTGTAATATATTACGTGGCCATGAAAAGCAAGGAGGAGTATAACTTTCAGAGCTAATATGATCCATTTATCTGAAGAGCTCTACACACAGTGTCTGTAAGTATAATGACTTTTTTCCCTTCAAATATGATATCATCTGGAAGTCTGCATGGAATTCAGAGGTAGAACTTCCTGGAAGCTTTAAAGTCTTTTATTTCAAACTTCACTTTCATTTTTTAAAATTTCATATTTACATTCAACAATACAGAAAATATTTTTTTCTATCGTAAGCAAATAACATCAACAATATTCATCGTTTTAAATTTCAAAATTTGAGTTGATGTAATATAATATTCACCTTATGTACAGCAACCCGGTTCTAAATTGTCAGAGTAATGAATATTTTATAGCTGACCAGCTGCTTTAAGGCTGCTGTAAATGCTGATGCAATGAGGATGAGTCAGCAAGGTTATTGTCACTTTAAAGACTGAGGATGAGTCAGCAGGGTAACTGCCACTTTAAGAAGCTATTTATATAAGGAAGCCATGAAAGGTGTTTTCCTTGTCATTGTGTATTATGCTCCTTATCATTTTCTAGTTGCATTGTAGTTGTAGAATCGAAGACTGATTGATTGCCTGGTATGTGCCTACCATATGTATGTATGTGGAAGTCTTGTATATAAATATTGTTTGTAAGATAAATCTCTGTGTACTGTATTTGCTTGTCTCAAAATAGTAGTCATGCTGTACACACGCTTATATAAATGCCTGAATATAGCATTTTCTACAAGATATTAGTAAATTTCCCACATATATATATGGGCATTCGCATGATGTCAAAATGGGGTCACAACTGGGCAATTGATGCCCTGTCAGTTTTTAATAGCATATGATGCATATTAAAAAGGAATGGGACTACAATTTATTTATTTGTTTGTTTGTTTGTTTGTTTGTTTGTTTGTTTGTTTATTCGATTGTTATGCCGCCCTTCTCCTTAGACTCAGGGCAGCTTACAACATGTTAGCAATAGCATTTTTTTTAACAGAGCTAGGCTATTGCCCCCACAATCCGGGTCCTCATTTTACCCACCTCGGAAGGATGGAAGGCTGAGTCAACCTTGAGCCGGTGATTACCTGGCTGCATCTACTATTCTGTCATTGTTGATGACTCCTATAAAAATTCTTATACCAGAAGTGTATGGACCTATAATTATATGTTTTAATGAATGTGTCATTGATGAATGCCATTGCTGAACATAAGATTAGGGCAATTTATTAAGCTGTGCACAGTACAAAATGCAACAATTATTGGGATAGAGGAGTTACTACAAGAAGATGATCTATGTGGAAAATATTAGGAATGTGTACAGTGTTTCAGTTTCACATGCAAAAACAAAATGCTTTGGACCATGCAGAAGCATTCACACAACAGCTCATTTCTATTCATTAAAATTGTCACATCTGTTTTGGAAACCAAGCAGCTGCATTCACTAAGTGCAGCGCTAATCAAGAAAGAGGTAAGCACAATTTTATCTTTGAATCAAAAGCACAAGAAAATATATCTATGTTTATATCTATGTAAGAATAGTAGCCTTCACTGAGTTCATAATAAAAACATAGCTCTTTCATCATTTACTTCATCTTTTGTTTTTCACCAACAAGATCAAAACAAACAATTCAAAATGTTTTGTCATATCAACTGTTAAATCCAACCAATGAGGAGACGGGCAGGCTTGGGAACAATAACACTTGCTTTATTGTAGGAGTAACAGCAACTCATGGTAATGGTCTAACAACATCAACAATGGCCACGCCTGGCAGCTATTTATATCTCCCGCTGCCAGGCTGAGCCAGCCAATCCTGGCTCTGTATTTTCCCACCTCGGACAAGGGATGGCCCATATTATCCAGTTGTCCTTGGGACATAACATCAACCTTATCAACTAATTTTTAATGAACTGCAATTACATTTATATTTGTGAGGCACCTGCTTTCTGTCATAGGGTCTCAATGAAACTTTATGTGGCTATGAGTCTATGTGGATACCTAAACAAAATAATTTTCACTTGTTTTGCTGCTAAGGAGCTTAGCATAAATGTTATCTTAAATTCTCATGAGAAAAGTCTCATCAGAGGGCTACAGATGGGAAGATATCATTTGTCATGCTGATAGAGAATGAGTTTTAAACACTATCTGGGAAGGAGAAACTTTGAGAGGAAAATACTGGAAATGGAGATGAGAATTGGCAGCTAAAATGGCTAAAATTGGCTTTGATAGCAACTAGCTGTTAAAGTTGGGGTTTTGACTTAGTGAAATTCTATACACATTGGATTAGTTTGCGGGCTAGTTAGAACAATGAGAAAAGAATTGTTTAGACACTAATCAAAGAAGTATGTTGAAGTATCTTTTCAACATAGAAAGCTTTTGGTGGCACCATGACCAAGGAGAATATTAAAGATTTACTTGCCAGAGAGAAAATCCAGCAAACTTTAAGTCTGATTAATTGATTAAGTTAATAACCCACCAAGGTAAAATATTGCTTTAGGATACTGATACCAGCCAGGAAAATATTAGGTTATTTATTAATTCTACATAGAAGTAATAGTATTCAGCAGTGATTGATTGATTATATGCCATTAAATCATTTTCAACTCCCAGGGACTACATAGATCTAACTGTTCTTTGCTGTCTCTGTGTTTACTTGTAACTAGTGTTGGGAGAACAAGTTGAAGTACGGGTTCGGTGGGTTCAGACGAACTTGCCGTCGGAGTTCAGGTAGGTTTGCTGAAACCCAACCCCAACCACAACACTTCTGGCCCAGCGGGAGGCAAAGCACTGGAGGGGGGGGTGTCAGGGTCCATCAAGCGGGTGATGTCCAGGAGCCGCTGAAAATCCCTGCCCCTAGTTCTCCCTCATTTCGGCAGCTCCCGGACATCGCCCGCTGGATGGAGCCTGACACCTTCCCCCCAGTGCTTCAGGATCCCAGCTGGCAGCTTCAAGCGGGCGGTGGGCAGGAGGGGGAAGCAGGGAGGGCTCTGACTCAATCACCCCTCCTGCTCCTCCAAGCCGAGTCGGTGGCTTGAGCCTCAGAGCCCTCTCCGCCTCCCCCTCCCACCCACCATGGTGTTCGAGCAAATGCTGAACCTGAACACAGACTTCTGAAAAAGTCCAGGTTTGGGTTCAGTTTGCCGAACCCCGCAAAGTTTGACACAGACTCGAACTATGCAAGTTCAGTTCACCCAACACTACTTGTAACTGCTTGAAGAAGAATCTGCATTGGCATTGTAACTACTCTCTGTTACTCTTGTATATAAAGAAGTTTCTTATTTAAATGAATCCTGCTGCATCAGTCTGCTTATGTGTGCTTTCTAGATTTAATTTTCTACAACAAACTGATACATCTAGAAAAAGTAGGAGAGCTGAATGCAAAATAATGCAAAACTATTAAGAAGGTTTGGAGCTGTGTAAATGAAATTATTTGATTGATCAAACTTGGCTGAAATTGTTTCTTACTACAATATCATGACAATGAATGTTAAAAGGGGAGGAAAGAGTAAAATTAGATGGCCATGTGGTTCTGCCTTTCAGTCATATCTGTTATTATCTTAACATAGCTTATCACAAATACTTTGACAAACATTATACAGAATGAAATATACAGAGGCTTTAAAAGTATGTTCACCATGTAGACATGGTTTTATGGCTCTTTGTCCTATGAAATTTAGATGTTTCTCAGTGTAGAAAAAAAAATAACTACAAATAATCCACTCCTCACATTTTCCCCTCTGTAATTGGGAATAGAATTAGCTAGCTTCTATTTAAATAGCTAAAAGGTGTGAAGAATATATTAACTCCTGAAGTTACTCCTGAAGAAAGTTGCAAAAGACTTGAAGAATGAACAACTGGTACCGTAACTATAAAAAGTAACATATTTTCAAATTCTAATATTACATTGATGATCTACACTATGGTTTAAAAACACCTGAGATACTTACTTGAAATTTTATCTATGCATGCGGAGGTTTGTTTGTTTGTTTGTTTGTTTGTTCCTTCAATTTCTATGCCACCCAAATCCCTAGGGACTCTAGGTGGCTCACAGCAAAAATATAAAATGTCAATAATAGTACAGAAACCTCTAAAAGCAGTTTAAAAACAATTTACAATACAAACAATTGAACCCCTGCATACCATTCATGGCTGGATCTCACTTGTTACCACCATAAGATCAAGTGATGAAAATGTTTGTCTGTCTATCTGTCTGTCTATCTGTCTATTTATTTATTTGATTTATATGCTGCCTCTCTCCAAAGACTCAGGTCAGTTTACAGCATATATAATGAAAAAGTGATGGAAAAATTACAATCTCTTTTAGAAGACTGCCAAATTTGATGTTAATAAACATACAGTACACCCAGAAAGAATAATTTCTAAAACTCATGACATTAGCACTTCATCAAATGTCAGGGTTCCAAGTGACACCCCAATGAAAGAAAACTCTGAGGCCTGGAAACTATCTTGGGCATTGGCTTTTCAGGCCTGCCACCAAACTGAAATAGAGAACAATATCTATTATGTCTGTTATGGGGTTACAACTAGCGGTGGGTTGCTCCCAGTTCACACTGGTTCTTAAAACTAGTAGCGGCAGTGGGTGGCTCCACTCACCCACTTAGGATGCTTCTGTGCATGTGCAGAAATAGTGTGTGCATGAGCACAAACAAAATAATTTAGAACCCACCACTGGTGACAACTGATGGAGCAAACTTCTAGACCAGTGATGGCGAACCTTTTTTGGTTCGCATTCCAAAGGAGGTGTATGGATATGCTCATGCATGCACATGCCCACATCCCTTCCCTTCTTCCCCATGCATATGCACTCCCCTGCACTCCCCCACAAACATGCACACAGACCTTACTGAAGTCTGGTACATTAAAAAATTGCCGAAATGGGAAAACCGGAAGTTTGGGGGAATGCACTTCCGTTTTTCAAATTGTGCTGTTTTTTGCACTCCAGGGCTTCAGGAAATTTCCCTAAACCCTCCAGAGTGCAAAAACCAGCACAACAGCAAACCAGAAGTGCATTTTTCCAAACTTCGGTTTGTCCATTGGGTTATTATTATTATTTTTGCCTCCGGGGCTTCAGGGAAGCTTCCCTGAAGCATCCGGAGGGTGAAACAGCCTTTCCCAAGACTGAAAATCAGCTTGGCATTGTGCACATGTGCACTGGAGTTGATACAGGGCAAAGTGCCCTCCAATATGTTTCTGTGTGCCACGTGTGGCACATGCCATAGGTTCGCCATCACGGCTCTAGACTTTGTTGAGAAAACATGTTTCATAATATCTTCTAACATATCACAAAGCTCCCGATGACTGTTGGAACATTATTCTTGGGATGACAACAAAGGGTTGCTTTCTGCCCCCATTTTAGGCATATTTATGTGATGCTTTGCTTTCTTCTACAAGATTCTAAATGTTTCTTAACAAGATAAAGTAGATTCAATCTGCTTAAATGTGTTAGTAATTTATTTGAGACTATGATCTACATAAAACATCTGGCTTTGATAGGTTGATCAGTGGTTTGGCATGACTATGTTCATTCATAAAAGTAACTATTCATTTTGTGTTATTTTCCTTTTTTCAATACATGAAAGAAATTATGCTAAACCAACAAATCTTAAAATGAAGGAATAAGATGTTTATGGTAATTAGAAAAATAACTGGTGAATGTAAAACAGAGTCTTTTTTCTAAATAAATGTAGTAAAATTAAGGTAATTTATATGTTTTCTAGCTTATTTTTCCAAGTTTTTGAAACCATCAGTGGAAATATAATAATACTGTATCTAAATATTATTTTCTATTCAAGTAGGGAAAACATATTTTCCATTTAAAATTATAAAAGCCAACATTATCACAAGTATAGTAGACAATTGTAGATTATCTAGGTTAGGGGACTCCAACCTTGGCAACTTTATGAGTTGTGGAGGTCAGCTCCCAGAATTCCTCAGCCAACATAACTGTTCTGTTTCAAATTTCAATTTTAAAAAAATCATATTTTTGTCATTGCATGGTCATCATTTGCACACAAATGTAAGACTAAGTTCTTACAATGTTCAAAACCATAAACCTTTTTGTTTGCTTTAAATCTTTCTACTAATTATAAATAAGAAAACTAAAAACTACTAAAACTCCTTTCTTCTGAGCTTTTAAGGTATCTGAAATGAGATAACTTACAAAATAAATTCAAAATCTGGGATCCATGACTCTTAAGAGATTGAAATTTGGCATAGTTTTGGCTATTTCAGTGCTATTGCCTACTGCTATGATGCTGGGCTGCTGCAGTCATGGGATCTTCATTTTTAGCGCTTACAGTTTCCAGGCTTGTTTTGCAATCCCTTCTTCCATCCCCCACATAGCAGTAGCCGCTTTCCTGACTCCTGCAAAGGGAAGGGGAGAGAGATTTCTGATACTTCCTGCCAGATTTCCATGAGAAGCACTGTGGGGAAGCTGGGAGGAAGTCATAAGCCAGTCCTGCTCTCATTGTCTTTTGGGTCTACCTTTGGTTATTCTTTTTCTCTATTTAGGTAAAGAAATATCTCTGAAATGATGACCCAACAGGGGACAGATTGTCTAGTTGACAATTTTCTGCCACCAGTTCATCTCTTGATTTTATTTTATATTCTCCTTGACAACAATTTAAAACCTTACAGTTAATTAGCCATTTATGTTTGCGTATTATTTCTCATCTATAAAATGATTCTTATGCTGAGACCCAAGAATGTGTTTTTGGGCACAATCTAAACTTGTAACTATTCCATATTCTTAATATGGCACATCTAAGATAATGATTTTTAAAATCCACATTAATCTTAACTTTGTTGCATAACCAATATCCATGTCCTCCTACCTCCACGAGCTTTTTATTTCCCAGCTGCACACACTTTTTCATCAAAACCAAATAGTACACTGCAAAATAAAATTTCAAATCAGGTGGACTCAATCTTCCTCTTTCCTTTGCATTTGTAAACCTTATGTTTAACTTGTGGTTATTTTTTCCCTGCCACACAAATTTAGATAAATCCTTCTGCCATTGTTTAAGTGGTACATCAGTTATAAAAAGATATGGTCTTAAACAAAAACATCACTCTAGGAAAGACATTCATTTTTTAATTTCACAGACATTCTCCCCAGCAAAGGCAGTTGTAGTTTCTCCAATCTTTCCAGTAATATGTCTTTCTTAACATTATTCCATGTCTAGATAGTTACTTTGATACAACATGTATTTCATATTTGTCATAGTGATTCCAAAATATTTTACCTTCTTCATCATCATTTACAAGAACAGTATAGTATAACTGTGAAACCTCATATCTTATAAAATAAAATGTTATTAGGAAGTCAACATTACATAATCCTGAATCGGCAATTCAAGGAATCTTTTAAAAATACTATAAATGATTAACAAATCCCTGATCAACCTTGTTTATAGAAGGGTTTGGTTACTATCCCCAGATTGAGAACAAATGAATGTAAACCATATACATGAAATATAAAGATAAAATAGTATACAACCATACAATACCTTCAAAGCAAAACATCTTCTGTTGATATCTATATATTTACAATACCTTCAAAGCAAAACATCTTCTGTTGATATCTATATATTTGTCTGCAGGTCCTGATGATGACCAAATTATGACATGTATATGCAGTAATAATCATGTAAGCATGATCCACATTGGTAAGTATTATGACATCATCAAGCATAGTTACCATGTCCTCTCTTCCCTTGGTCATTTGATGGTGTGAAAATGAAAATAAAGAGACTATATACTATTAGGTAGTAATCAGTAATGGGCAGTCAAAAATTTTACTGCCACACTGTGGGTGTGGCTTATTTTGTGGGTGTGACTTAATGGCCTTGTGACTGGGCGGGAATGGCTTGTACAATCATCATCATTCAAGTGAACTGTTAAGTACCATTGTCGCTCGCTGGAGTGACAATTTGCTTTGTGTTTCCCATGCTCTCCTTCCTGGGTCGCCCCTCCTGCCTCAGGCTGGGTAACTAGGTGAACGGGTGCTGAATGCTGGAGAGGGCAAAAACATGTGCTGAGGCTTCCACAAATCACATTTTTGCCCAATAGTGTTTTTGCCTGTCAAAGTGCTTCTGAGGGCCATGGAGGCAAAAAACATGATACATGAAGGCCTCGGGAGGAGAAAACAGCACACCTCTGCCTCTGCTTCTTAAGGCAGGCTTTCTTCATCCATCTGTGCCCGAACTCGGGGTGGGGATCAACAAGTGCTCCAAGCGGGTAAGCATTCATAGTGGCCCTGGAACTCCCGGGCCAGACCAAAAGAGATTCCTACAAGCCGGTGGGTGCCTGTTGGTGAAGTGGAGCTGGCAAGACATGAGTGAGCTAGGGCACGGGCATCACAACAGTAACCCCATCACTTTTCCCCTACCACCACCACGACTTAGTTGCTCATCCTTCTCCTGCTCAACCCTCGGCTATTCCAGGGTGGTGGCCAATGGAGCTACCTGCCCCTGAAAGAGGATGGCCACCTCTGTCCCTGGAGAGGGAGGCAGGAAGGGCTGACTGGACAGAGGATCAGCATCGCTGAGCCCCCACTTTGGGGCTTCCTCATCAAATCTGCTCCAAGCAATGGCTGCCTTGTCCAATCCTGTCTGCCAGACACGTGGAGCTATTGCCTAAGCCTGTTGCATGCACTCAGCATGTGTGGAGGAAGATTTGGGGTGGCCAGCAAGATTCCAAAAGTGGATTGAAATTGTTGTGATGAGAATGGAATGGGAATGGAGATAGGAGAGAATGGGAATAGGAATAGGAATAGGAATAGTAGGAGTAGGAGTAGGAGTAGGAGTAGGAGTAGGAATAGGAATAGCATGCATGGAAGTTAAAAAAAATCCTTGCCGGAACATGGGCAGACCTGCATCTCCATGCATGATTTCACAACCTGCGCGGGCGCAGCAGCATAACTCTGCTCAAACTCACAGAACTGCCAGAGCCATGGAGATAAGCCCAATTAGATGTTCCTGCTAGTAGCGCACCACTGGGTCAGGCATAACATTTTATCATCTGTATTGTTGTAGGGCATATTAAGTTACTAAAGTTTCTTATACGTGGCTATGTATTTGTATTTATTTTAGTTTGTATTAGTCTTTCATATTTATATTTGTAAACCATAATGATATTGTTCCATCTATATAAAAAACTCTTAGACCCTAAAACAAAAATGATTGTATCTTGAAGTGGCTAAAGTTATCATAGACTAAAAATGCAGTTGCCAAGGATGGTATTAACTTTCTGCTGTGAAAATAAATAGTGTTAAGACCATTCATCATTTTTCATGTATTTGAAAAGTGAAGTTCTATTCAAAACCGAACATTTGCCACCTGAAGAGAGACAGCAAATATATCACCGTGAAGAAAAGTATATATTACTAAGGAATATTCAAGTTATTTTGGCACATAAAATCCTATGAGCAGCTCTCTTATAGGAGATAAAAATATGCTAACAAAATAGCTAAAATCAACTGACTAACAAAACAAAACAAATCTGTGACTAATAATAGAGCCAACTCACTGAAATTCATGAGTTAAATTGATAACTTGATAACCCTCAATATAAGAGGGACAAGCCCAATTAACATTCTTTTCAGAGAAACTATAAATCTCCAGTAGAAGAAATCTATAGCCATTGATTTTAGAGTCAAAGGAAAATAATAGGTAAAATCAAGTTTGCAAATGTTGACATTGAATACATTAATTGGTTAATCTCAAAGTAGAATGATCCAGGTAATATTGGGGTTTGAGTATATTACCTGTGTTGGATCTATTCAGGAATGAAACAGCGTAGGACGGAAACAGAGACCCCCTCAGGTTTAACAGGAATTACTAACGGTGTTTCCCATTTGAAATAGTCAATAGCCTCCAGGACCCCTTGTTGAATGAGCTTGTCCAGCTCTGCATCTACTTTTTTTCTTAGTGCGAAAGGGACTTATCTTGGTTTAAAGATACAGACCAATAATGCAACGGCTACTGGAACAGAGTTAACAACAACCTGGGTGTGCCTAGAAGCTATTTATATCCCTGCTGCCAGGCTGGCCCAACCAATCTGGTATGTGTATTTTCCCACCCAAGGAATAAGGGACAGATAACTAAACCTAACTGTGTACTGGACACAACAACCTGGTTCAATAGTAGTAACTGTAAGAGAAATCTTGGAGTCCTAGTATAGGCAGTCGTTTAAATATGAGCCAGCAGTGTGCTAAAGCTGCCAAAAAAGCCAACACAGTTCTAGGCTGCATTAACAGAGGGAGGGCAGGAAAATCAAAGTGGATAACTTAGAGAAAGCCGAAGAGATACATGACCAACTAATAGAGATGGAGAAAGCGTCAGATAGTAGAGTAAGATTGGGACTCGTAAGCCAAAAAGAGAGACAGGAAATGGAAGAAGAGAAAAGGAGGAAAAAAGAACTTAAGAATTTAAAGAACCTCCAAAAGAGATAGAACTAGAACACAGAGAGCTACAAAAACAAGTAAAAACTAAACACTCAGAAGGAAACAGGAAAATGCAGAAAGAAACCAAACTGATATCAAACTGAAAACAAACAGGCAACCAATGTAGTTCATGAAACAGTGGTGTAACATGGGTCATGCTAGGGGCCTCAAGAACTGCCTGAACAGCTGCATTCTGCACCAACTGAAGCTTGTTAATACTCTTCAAGAGTAGCCCCATGTATAGCATATACTGTATATTCACAATAGTCCAAGCATGAGATGACCAAGGGACTCCTAATCCATGAAGAAGCAAAACTGGTATGCAACACAAAGTTGCAATACTCTCCTAGCCATGTTTGCCACCTGATCTTCAAGCAGGAGTTGTGAGCCCAGAAGACCCCCCAAGTTACACAGACTTTTTATCTCAGTTGGTGCAACCCCATATAAAGATATTAAAGTCCCAGCTGCTGAAGCTCCATGCATCCTAATCCACATGGTTTTACCAGGGTTCATCAATGGTCTGTTGTCCTCTATACAGATCTCCACCATCTCCAGACACCATGAGAGGACAGTGACAGCATCACTTGGTCATGGGGATGGAGATTTAAAGTTGAGTATTTTAATCTTGTGATGGTAGATTATCTCATCCAATGACTTCCTGTAGACCAGGAGTGTCAAACTCATGTTGTCATGGTGGTGTCATGTGAGTTATTGGGACTTTTTTCCCCTTCGGTAAACTGTGCATATGTATGGCCAGTGTGTGATGCATCCAGCCCATAGACCAGGAATTTGATAACCCTGATGTAGATATTAAAAAGGAGAATACTAATCCCTGTAGGTCTCAGTATTGCAACCATATAACTGGATCTCTTGCTCCCTATCAAAAACATTAATAATATTTAGGGCAGCGGTAACTTGCCCTAAAGTAAATATAAGTTCAAGGCAAAATATATAGAGAAAAATATATCCATCAGAAACATGCACTATGAAGAGAAGAATTGTCAATCACAGTTTAATCAAAGAATACCAGTAATTATTCTTGCTAGCATCACAATAAAAATACATCTTGTATTTACACTGCCTTCTATCTACATGTTTTGCTTTATAGAGTCAGTAATTGTGATGTACAGTACAGAGACACATAACCTAGTTTCCAAAGAACACAAATATAAGATATAAAAGCAAATGGAATATTTTTGTTAATAAGATATAAGACAGCAAAATGGGGAAAATAGCTTAGGAAACAAAGCTGCTAGGAGACTTAACAATGAATGAATAATGAATAGATAATGAATGAAAAAAACACCCTTCAAAGTGCAAGGAACTTCAAATGTATCAATGCAATATGGCTTTAACAAACCCGAAATAAATGTTTCTTATCTGTAGCAGCTTTACAACATGACTTTAGAATAAAGAGTATCCAAGATACAATAGGCTACAAAAGCTCACTGAGCCATCTCAATCCATCTCAAGATAATGTCCTTTCAAGTGATCCAGAATGAACTATGAACATACCTCCTTGCCTTCCTCCCACCCAACAAAAATGGTTTGGGGAGGGATTTTAAGAACTATAAAATGAGCATCATTTAGTCTATCCTGGAAAAGTAAAAGAGCAACAGAATTTACTGGACTGGAGGAAGAAACTGCCATTGTTTTTGCTCACAAATCATGGGAGGCCAAACAAAACCAGTCTGAAAGCAGATTAAAGAAGAATAATCAGAATGAAAGATCATAGGAAAAACTGGTGCTAAATCATTCCATAATTTGTTATCTGTTTGCTTCCCCTCTTGCCCTTTTCTATAAGTTTATCACTCTTTTGTTATTAATAATGAGTAATGTAGAATATAGTTTTAAATTCTTAAATTCTCTTATCGACAAATCATTATCCATTTAATTGCTTTTTCCCTTTCGGCCAAAATTACATCTTATCTTAAAAGAAAGCACAGGGCAAATTATTTTTCAATGAACAGAACAAGGGATGGAGGGAAACATCAGAGAGGAAGGAAAACGGGGTACAAAAGCTACCAATAGCTACCCACTGTAGTCTGGGTTTTATTTATTTAGTATTTATTTATTGGATTTGTATGCCGCCCCTCTCCGTGGCATACAAATCCATACAAATTTATAGAGATCCAACATGCCTAATTCTGAATATTAGATGTAAAAGGTTATGCTGGGACATTGAATATGAAACATTACAGTTACTATTTTAAACTGGCCAGCCATAGAACTGTTTCAGTATTTAACTTGCTTTCAGCATTGTGAGGAACAATAGTTGCCTCTCTGATTGGCTTTGATATTTAAATTTCATATTTCTCATTTGAAATCCAAAGAAATAAACTACTTACAAAATGCACTAGCAGTCTTTGGAAACAAAACTTATATTTCATTGGTTTTCTTTTCATAATAAAAATGGATGCAGGGAAAAAAGCAGGTTTTTTTTTTCTTATTTATGTAACAGAGGACTGGTCCATCTCTTGCCGCATACCTTCCAGAGACCAATAAGAGCACACAGAGTTGGCCTCCTCCAGGTCCCATCATCGACTGAGCAATACACGTTAGCGGGGCTGCGGGGAAGAGCCTTCTCTGTTGCCTCCCCAGCTCGATGGAGCCAACTCCCCACCCCCACCCCGATGTCCATACCACTCCCACCCTACTGGCCTTCCATAAGGCCACAAAGACCTGGCTTTGCCGGCAGGCCTGGGGGACCATGAATTAACAACTATCGTAGTCAAATCATATGAATGTTTAGCATGCATGTTGTTGTGATTGATTATTTATGGGTTTTTAATTAGGGTTTTATAGTTTTTTAGATTTTAAATTTGACTTCTTTTTATTGTTCTGTATTTACATTGTTGTTGTAAGCCGCTCCGAGTCTTTCGGGATTGGGCGGCATAGAAGTCGAATTAAATAAATAAGTAACTAAGTTTATATAAGTTTTTCTACATTGGAAAAGTACAAATAGATATACTTTCAATCTGTGCATATCAGATGAAAAATCTAACACCCTACTATATTCTCCCAGCCAAGAGAGCCAATAGCATATTTAAACACACACTGCTGGTGAAAAAGTCTTCAGGGGCCAATTTAGTTGTTTGAGAAATGTATTATTATATATACACATGGTAATTATATTACGTTTTTTAAAATCCTCATTAGCTGTCAGAAATCAAATTTATAAGATAGGTGGCCAAATAAATGTATTTAAGTAAATAAAGTATGTAAATCAGACACCATTATTAAAACAAAATAAATCAGGCTCCATTGCCACTTTTTTGGAAGCATTACTGTGATCATTACGTAAGGGGTCTGATTCTCTTGTTCTATGCATGTATAAATTGTTAATTTGCTGACATACAATAAATATAAGGAGCTGTTAGGAAAACAAAGGTGACATTTTGGCCCATAAACAATGAACATGTAGGTATCATCAAGTGCACACACCAAGATATGAAACATAACAAGTAGCTTCAGAATAGCAAAAAAATATTATCCAGGATAAGATGGCATTTCCATAACCTTTCATGGCTCAATCGTTTCCACATTAATATGCTACCTTAATTAGGATGAGAGAGGGGGAATAGTAAGCTTAGGTGTAAAGCAGAAAGGAACTGATTTAAAATTAGAGAGCTTTAAATAAATTGAAGAATAAATTGGGATCAATAGTAAGTTAGAGTAATTGGGCAATAAACCCTGATATTTCTTTCCTATAATATTCATTTAAAAATACACACCTATTTTTCTAATTTTAAGTCTAAGGATAACACAAGACTTTGATAAGATGCATTCTGCTTATATTAAATTAAAAATAGACTGTTATAAAACAATCTGACAAATTAACATTCATATAATGTACTTCCTAGGGCAACATTACAAATTAAATCAAATTAATTTGCTAAAGAAAAGTTAGTGTTATTGAATTAACAATGGTTTTATTAAATTGATTCTTGGTTGTCTATTCTCAATTGCAAATTTATTTTCTTGGAGCTATATTCTAAAAGAATGAATGTTGTTTTAATACTATATTCCCATAATTAATTAGAATATTTATTATTTATTATCTTCTTATTCATTGGAACATATTTATAGATAGATGAACTCATGAAAATTGCTTTATATTACCTTTATATGGCTCTGTGATCAGAACATTTATATTAAAGTAAGCAATATTGATACGTAATTATGTAAATTATAAAAGAGAATCTGAATCCAGGTTTGGAAACTAGTTGGGGGGTTTTCATACACACATTGCAAAACAAAAATCCTCTATCTCCTAGTAACCATGGGTGGGCAGCAGGCAGGATGGGGTGGAACGCAGTTCCACTGGTGGAAATGAAGCTGTGTGCCCAGCTCCAGCTGACTTTCCCCCCCCCCATCCTCTTCCTCCTCCTCGGAAAGCGGCAGGGAGACCAGCACCAGCAGGAGTTGCAGGGGTCCCATTTCCTCCCCACTCTTTTCTCAACAGCTAATCGGTACCCATTCACCTAGCTACCCAGCCTGAGACAGGGGGTGACCCAGGAAGGAGAGTGCGGGAAATGTGAAGCAAATCATCAACCCAGAGAGAGAGGTTGTAAGTCGAGGATTTAACAGTTCACTTGAATGATGATGATCGTTCAAGCCATTCCCACCTGGTCACATGGTTGGCAACCCATTCCTACCCAGTCACATGACCAGCAAGCCACACCCACAAAATAAGCCACACCCACAGTGTGCCAGTAAAAAAATTGGCTGCCCATTACTGCTAGTAGCTGAGGCTGCTGAGAATGGTTTTGAATATTTGAAGGGTCATATAATCCATATTGTTATATGGATTGAGATTGAACCAGAAAATAAAATCAAAAAGTAAAGTCAGGAAGAGGCAGATTGTACAAAACTGTTTGCCGGCTGGTAGTAGTAATCTTGATCTTAAACATTAGAATAAAGTGACCAGATTTTAAGATTGGGAAAGAGGAACACCATTGAGCTGAGGGAGGGTGGACCTAAAAAAACTTTAGCCAAAAAAAATTAGCAAAAAAAAATTCTCACTCTCTTGATCTCTCTTCCTCCATCCCTTTCTCTCTAATTCTCTTTCTTTCTTTCTCTCTCCCTCCCTCCTTCTTTCTCTTCCTTCCTTTCTCTTTCTTTCTCTCTCTCTCTCCGTCCCTCTTTCTTTCTTTCTTTCTCTCTTCCTTCCTCTCTTTTTTCTCTCTCTTTCTCTTCCTTTCTCCCTTTATCTGTCTTTGGCTCTCCCTCCTTCCCTCCCTCTCTCTTTCTCTCTCTCTCTTCCTCCCATTCTATTTTTCTTTCTCCCTCTCTTTTGTCTCTCTCTTTCTCTCTCTTCCCTGCCCCACTGGTGCCCAGGTGGAGGCGAAGAGGGGAGAGGAGGCGGAGGAGTGAGGTGGGTCTGAAGGCTCATCAGGTGCTTCTCTTCTCCCACAGAGTCTCTGCCCAGCGGACCTGGACAGACCCCTGACCCACCCTCCAAGTTCTTCTGCTGCTCTTTCACACACCTCGCCCAGCTCAAGACCAACATAGAAGGCCAGCTGCAGGAGGGAGAATGGAAGGATGACCACCACCCCAGTTACTCACCCACGCAGCTGGCCTTCCTCTTTGGAGTAGGGGGCTGGGAAGGAAGAGCAGCCAGCAGAGGCACGGCCAGCCCTTAAGCTCCTCCTGGGTTGCAGGGCTGTAGCGCCGGGACATGACTGGGCAGGGGAAACGGGCAACCAAAGACCCTGCGCAGCTGGCCAGAAGTAAGCGCAGAGACCTCCAGCCAACCTGGGTTGGGCGGGGAGGGCAAGGCAGCAGCGAAGAGCATGGAATCCCCTCCCTCCAGCCTCTTCCCAAGGGGGCTAGTTGGGAGGGGAAAAAGTGGGACATATTTCAAAAGGTGCGGGATGCGGGACAAATGATGAAAAGGCATGACTGTCCCGCTAAAAGCAGGGCATCTGGTCACTTTACATTAGAAGCATGAGTCTCCACATGCTTTCTTCAGGATTCTACATAGACAGGATTGCTACTTTCCCCACAGTTCTTATTGGTGACAAAATAATCAGGATCACTGAAGCAGGAACAGTTTGAATCCTCTCTGTCACAAGTGATTTTTTTCCCCCTCAGGGTACATAACAGAGCATATAAGAAGGAAAGAGAAGTTGGAGAACAGTTTAGCTTCTTCATTTTTGATTACTTTGTCTATTTTGTGGTACTACCAGTTCTCGCTTGCAGGCCAATAGTGTTTTTTGCAGAGGTTCCAAAGCACCACTGCTGCTATTTTGCTATTCTATTTTTGCAGTCAGTCTGTGCAATCTTCTTGCTGGAGTTAACTAAGTGGGCTCTGATCCTTCAGCTTCTTTGCAGAGGCAGCATTTGCTGTCTGTTGCCATCTTCTCAATTGTGGCTTTATATGCACTAGTTCTTCAGGCTTTGTGTTGTGCAGCCAGAATTAGCCCCCCAGTCTCTTTCTTCAATTTTCCTGCTCTCAGAAATTGCCAGGTCTTGTTCTAACCTGCTTTGCCTGCTATGTTTTTAATGTACTGGCAGTGTATTACTTTGTCTTACCATGGCTCTATTCTGTTCTTCATTTTGTGGGCCAATTTGCCCTCTCCAGCATTCAGCAAATCTTCATGGTATACTAGCCTCAATATTTAGTTTTAGTATTTTTAGTTAAATTTGATAGCTTCCACAAACTCAATCATGGAGGTTTACTGAAAATTAAAATTATACTGGATTATCCCAGATACAATTTTAACATGTTTTGGGTAAACCTATCATATGATGTCATAATATACAAAGGTTCTATGTACTCAATAATTATTTTGTTAATATAAACACTGTATGAGAGGCCATACATCATGTATTTCTCAATTATTTGTATTGTATTCAGTTTACATGTGCTGTACTTGTTCCTGTGCTCTTTTTTATTAAAAAAATTCCTTATTTGGATTCAATATTTATCTTAGAAAGGGTAGCTTTCTTGCTTCCCATGCTTTATTTCAGTGTTTTTCAACCAGTGTGCCGTGGCACACTAGTGTGCCGTGAGACATGGTCAGGTGTGCCGTGGGGAAATTAAACATGGGTCCCCCAATCTACCATTCCTGCCAGGATACCCCTATTGTGTTCATTGAAACAGGCCCAGGTTTCACACTAAGTGAGTATAAATACATTTAGAAACTATATTATTAACTATATGCATAATATATACTGCGTTAGAGTGTCATTTGGTATCATAGGGTGTGCCCCAGGATTTTGTAAAGGTAAAAAATGTGCCGCGGCTCAAAAAAGGTTGAAAATCACTGCTTTATTTGACTTTACTTATTAATTATTCTAGATCATTTTGTTCTATAGATTTGAGCAGCGTCCCCCCCCGACTAAATGTACAATTAAAAACAAAATTAAAAACAAAATTAAAATTTACAGATTAAAAGACTCCAAGTTTCAAAATTCACATTTAGACGGGTTTTTTTCTTTTCCTTTTTTCTTTTTTTGTATAAAAGCTTCCCTGAAGCTCCTGTCAAGGAATTGGCATTCTCAAAATAGGAGTGAATGAATAAATAATCAAATAAACAAATAAATAAACCCTATTGTCATGGAACTGCAATCTGCCTCAAAGGGTATTTATCTCTTGGCAGTGTGAAGGCAACTGAATGCGCAAAAATTGGACAACATTCTCCAAAAGTTATCTCAGTTCACATTAATATAAACATGCCAATGATTATAGTATTGTGGATATATCCCAAAAAGAGAAAGGCAAGGAAAAAGTATTCAAATTTCATATAAATACTCATTGTACAGGTTTTAGAAATTAATAGACTGGCATAACATTTTGAATATGATTGTGGCTGCTAAAAACTGTTAGGACCTGGACTTTTATATTATTAAATGTTTCCATGGTTTCAAAAATGATTAGACTTTATTAGCTATTCAAAATCTGTATTTGTCCTTAGAAATTATTGTTGGGGCACAAACTAGACAGAGAGTGTCTCTTCATTTTAATCCAGCACTGTTCAGGTCATTTATTAGATAATTGCTTCTCTATAGAAAAGCTTTATTACTCTATGTTTCTGAAAAAGAAAAAATGGAATTCCATTTGAATACTGCATTGGGATGTAAACTAAAATCCACATGAGGACTGTGGGATTTCAAAGTTTTATTTATTACCTGCTTAAATGGAAATAGCTAAATGAACTTGTACATTTGGGGTTAAAACAAACAAACAGTCTTCTGTAGAGAAGATAGAAAGCATGAATTTATGATGTTTCCAAGCTTAACAGTAAACTGAGGGTACAAAATAATTTATGATTCCTACAATATAAGCTTTTCGGCCTATAGAAGCCTACTGCCCCCTGCTGGAGTTGTAGATTTTTTTCCCAATCCTCTCCCTTTTATTTTCATAAATAGTATATGCAGTAAATTTATTGCAATCAATATCTTGTTAAAATTCTGCTTTTGTTCTGTTTATTGTTGATATTGTTAACAGTAATAACTTTTAAGTCTTGCACACAAAACATTCCATAGGATCATCAAATCAAATGAAGTGCAGCATAGCAAACAAAAATTCTCTTTTCATATATTTCAATACTAACTAGTTCCCAAAGCTCCACATGGTTTACAATAATAATAGATGAAAACACAACAAAAGCCAATAACCGAAATAAAATTAAAAGTCCCGTGGCCAAAGAAACACAATTCCATTATGATATTTCATTTTCCCCCTTCTATCTACTGTCACAACAACTACATTATGAGTTTCAAAACAAAGATCCTCTACCTTCTAAAAAGAATAATGATCATAATTCATAAAGTTTTGATTGTGTTCTAAAAATTTAAAATTATTTTCAGGGAAATCCATTCACAACTGGAATGGATTTCTCATCCCTCATTACAACCACTTGGCAATGACCGTCCAGGCATATAAATCAATGTTGCTACAAAAAAATTGGATGGCTCTCTAAAGCAGAAGTAGGGAAAGAGGGAATGAAAATTAGAGGCAGAAGATGTGGCAAGTGGAGAAAAAGTTGGGTATGATCATCAGATTTCTTACCAAACTGCTAACTGAAGCCCTTGCTCATCACAAAAACTCTTTTAAGGCATCTGCGGATTCACTGAAACAAACTAATATAGTGTAATGCACTATTGTGGTGGATATGAAGGAAAGGTTGATCAAAATAAATTGCTCTGAGTATAAGCACAAAAGCAGTGCAATACAGCAAAACTGCCATTGAATGCAATCTTACTTTTAAAATGTTTTTAATTACTATCAATTGCACTACAAGAAAAATACTAGTTCTGCTTTCTAAGGTGTTCTGTTTCACGGGCTTCTGATAAATTCCAATCTTCAGAAAATCACTTCTTATTAATAAAAACTCAATCTTTATTCAAACTCAAACATACATGAATGTAAACACAGGGTTAAACGTAGCATAGGAACAGATTCTATCTCATTTAGAGCCAGGTTTGATCAGGGTCCGGGAAGAGCACCAAATTCAGACTTTAACTACATTCCTTAGATAACACCTATTCGTTTACTTAAAGCATATGCATTAGCTCACTGAAAACTTAGTTTTAAAACTTCATTCAAACACAACTCCAGTTTCTTGTCTCTTCCATAGAATGATGTGAGACTCCACGCCCGATTTTCCACAACCCCATTTCTTTATAATGCCTGGAAGTGACACCTCAAAGAGCTAAGGCTGTGCATTAATACCTTTTACTCTGGATCGCCTCTCGCCTTCTGGCAATTCTTCTATAGCGAAGATTTATCCAATTGTTTTCCACTAACATGTCTTCCTCATTGTCTGACTGAGACCATTCCCCCAGTGTCACATCAGCCCCCTCTGCCTCTCCCCAGTCACTTTCTGCCTCCTTCTTGTTCTCAGCTTCCTCTGGCAGCCCCTCTGGTCCAGAATACCCAGAGGGGCCTGGCTCATCCACTTCAGAATCATACACAACCTGTCGTGGACAAGGAGCACTCACAACGTAAGGTAGGCAATATCTGGAGTTTCTACAAATTATCTAAAGTTCTCTTATAGTCCACAAATCACCTTACTATCTCTAGGCCTTTCTATAGTGTTCCCTTCCACAGTGAGAAGGGAAGATCATTTAATTTGAAGGAATCTGACATCAAACCAATGCTTTGTTAGATAGGAAACTAGTTAAGCCTGGGATCCCCAGAAAATGACATGCTGAACAACAAAGGGTTTTTTTCTCCCTGCCAACAAACCAGCTGACTTTGCTGCCAAAATGGATTCTTTGGAAACACGACGCCTAAATTTGAATGGAAGCAAATAGAAATGACCCATGACAATTATTGGACAACTGTATACTTGCTTGGCAACTGTATACTTGCTTGGCAAGATTGCGATTCTTGGTAAAAACAGCTGGAAAGTTGGATCTCCATCTTTTCTAGTTGGTGCTTGTATTTTTAGGTGCACCTCTGTTTTTAACATCACTTATTGAAATTTGTTAATAGCCTGGCTGAACGCTAGTTTGCTCTATACCCCTTTGTTGGATTACAAATGTAAACTTTCATTGTTTTACTCTGAAGTTTTAAAACACTTTCTTTTTCACCACAAGGAAGTCAGCTACATGAAAGCTATTTTTTCTTTGCAGTGAAAGTTATCTGATTATACTGGCTCTTGACTCCAAGGATTTTCCATTTCATTAGTCATTCTAAAAGAACTTCATTGCTTCATTTTATTTTTGTATATACTTTTTCTTTTTTATTATTTTTAAAAGGACAGGAGCTTTTCATTTTATTTCTGCTGTGAGAATTATTATCTCAGCTGCTTCTGCAGTTATTCTGTTATGGAATATCTATTCTCCCTGTCCTTGAAAAAGAATTGTTTACACTATACTGTGAAAGCTTGGCTATAAGAGAGAGTTTGACAATATTAAAATCAAAGTAACAATAAATTACAGGGAAGGTAAAGAAATCCCTGTGGATTTTACTCCACTAGTCATTGCCAACTTTAGGGGCCAATGGTCATCTCCATTTCAAGGGCAATTGAGACAGCACTGTCAAAAGACGTCTCTGCCATCATGTGTCCAGAATATCACACAGCACTGTGACCTTAAATTAACTGTTAATAATAAATTAAGTACATTGTTTATACTATGTATTCTCTACAGCCCCCCTCCCCAAAAAAGAGATAAATAAAAGAGATGGGACTCTGGTATTTTTAAAACTAAAGCCTCCTTGGAAACTTTTTTATGTTTGCCAATTTAAAAGTTTTAAAAGAAAAGTTAGATAAAAATGTTGATGAAATCATCACAGTTTCAAATCATCCAAAGAATATATTAGTGATAATAGTGTTTGCAGACACACATTCTATTCTGTCGAGCTCTCTGGTAGAATCCTCCCAAAAATGCACAGATACAATTTCAGACACACACACGTTTGAAAATTCAAAACAATGTTCTTTATACCAAAAATGCAAATAAACAGAGCACTCTTTTTGTATAGCAAAGAGCACTTGTCTCCAAACAAATGGGTAATTTGTACAAGTCCCTTATCAGTTCTGTGATATTTAGCTTGCAGCTGTAAGGCAATTCACAGTCCTTCTACTTTCACAAAGTGAAACACACTTAGCTCTGGGTTATTTTCAAAGTGGGGAAAAATCAGCACACAAAGATCAAAGTCAGCAAAGCAGTCATGAAACACAACGATCAGATAATCCTCCACAATGGCCAAACCCACAGGCTGCTATTTATAGCAGCCTCACTAATTACCACAGCCCCACCCAACCACATGTGGCCTCATTTTCTTTGATAATAATCTCTCATTGTTGTCTATGCATCGCTCTCCTCATGCGTGACTGTATCATTAACTCTTGTTCTGAATCCAAGGAGGAGCTAGATAATTGATCTCCTTCTGAGCTGTCTGCCACACTCTCCTCCTCCCTGTCACTCATGTCTTCTTGGTCAGAGGAGCCTTCATCATCAGATTCCACCGGGCGCAAAACAGGCCTGCAGCATGTGGATGTCTCTCCCACATTCACAGTCCTTGGGGCAGGAGCTGGGCCAGAGCTAACCACAACACATTCTGTCTGAAAAGAAAAAAATATACTTATTTATTTATTATCATTTGTTACAAGACATCCCTTACCCACTGTCTTGTACTAAAATAAAATAAACATTTGATCTCAAGCAGTTCGCTATAGAGCTCAGATGACCATCTCTGAGTATGCATTTGCTTGCATATAGTTAGATCAGTATTCATATTTAAATCATTTGTATTGCACCTCTGCTCTCCTTTTTTCTTCCTCTTCTTTCATTAACTATCACTGAAGGAAAATAGATATAACATAGAAATAATAAGCATGCCAATTCTTTTCAAATCTGCTAAAAGAATAAGGAAGAGAAAAAGGATACAGAAGAGTTAATATTTTATTTCAGAGCTTTCCACACAATGAAATGGTACATGGAAATATAAAAATCACATCCCCTGAAAGTATCCATAGGTTTGTGAACCAGAAACTGGTGTTAAACTGAGTCATCTGAGTTGAACAATTAATTTGAGTTAAACAATTTATTTATCTATCAGTGAACTGAAGAAGTACTAACGCAATAGGACTTATCTTCTTTCGCATCCATCTTATCCATATACTCAATTTTTTTTAGGAAGGTTCTTCAATAATCCAGAACAGATATAGGTGCAGCATAGAAGACTGAAGGTGAATTTGTTTACTGCAGGACCTATGACCTTTTGATTGCGGGATGAAAGGAAGGAACAAGAGCAGAGCATGCGAAATTTAGCAGGGATTTAGAAATAGCCCACCCAGGATAGACCTTCAATTTCTGCTTCTAGAATGTGATTTGGAAAAACGGAATTCATTCTTGCAGGAAAGCTACTTCTTGAATTATTAAACAAAATAAACTATCTTTGGGTGGTGTATTTCCCTCCTCTCTTTTTTATCTGAGAAAGTAATTGGACTATGGCTACTTTGATGCAACATGTATGTCTAGAATTAGGCAACAAAATAAACCGTGCTTGACCCTGATGATATCTAAGAGATGAGGAAAAGGGTTTAATTATAATTTTGCTTGCTAAATTAATTTCTCCAGAAACGATCACAACCCTTACTCTGAGAGCCCATCCACAGATTTCATTTTCCAGTGGTATCATCCTTACTGCTGAAATACTGAGGACACTCCAGCCAATCACTGCTTATTTAGGTAACAGAGAATCAGTGCAAAATATGTCACTGAATCAGTACCTTATTCTATTTTCCTTACTGTTGTGGTTAGCACTGGCCCAGCTCCTGCCCCAAGGACTGTGGATGTGGGGGAGACATCCACATGCTGCAGGCCTGTTTTGCCCCCCAGGTGGAATCTGCTGATGAAGGCTCCTCTGACCAAGAAGACATGAGTGACATGGAGGAGGAGAGTGTGGCAGACAGCTCAGAAGGAGATCAATTATCTAGCTCCTCCTTGGATTCAGAACAAGAGTTAATGATACAGCCACACACGCGGGGAGCGATGCATAGGCAGCAATAACTGAGAGATTATTATCAAAGAAAATGAGGCCATCTGTGGTTAGGTGGAGCTGTGGTAATTAGTGAGGCTGCTATAAATAACAGCCTGTGGGTTTGGCCATTGTGGAGAATTATCTGATCTTTGTGTTTCGTGCCTACTTTGCTGACTTTGACCTTTTGTGTGCTGGTTTTTCCCCCACTCTGAAACTAAACCAGAGCAAAGTGTGTTTCACTTTGTGAAAGAAGAAGGACTGTGAATTGCCTCATAGCTGCAAGCTAAGTATCACAGAACTGATAAGGGACTTGTACAAATTACCAGTTTGTTTGGAGACTAGTGCTCTTTGCTATTCAAAAAGAGGGCTTAGTTTAAGTGAATTTTCATTATAAAGAACAGTGTTTTGAATTTTCAAACGTGTATGTGTGTGAAATTTGTACCTGTGAATTTTTCGGGAGGAGTCTACCAGAGAGCCCGACAGAACACTTACCATACAAGATTTTGGTTCTTTTTCGTTGTATTTGAAGAAAAAAAGCAGTTAATATAAGGAAAGCAGCAAAATAACCCTGAGATTGTTCTCCTACTGAATGTAAAGATCTATGAAATGATAATATCTTGCCATATATATTACAGCTGAACGTCTATAGGATGAAGGGAGAGAGATGTTGGCTTAAGTCCAGAAATCATGAAGAAAGAGAAATTTTACATTTATCCAATGGGAATGAGCTCATCCAGAAGCTCTATGGTAACTGAGCATTTTAAATTAAAGATCACCCTTAATATGATTTCAGATACAGTACACTGATCTGGAAATAAATTGATTTAACTGCCAGTACTAAAGGATGGTATAAGATCATCCAAGTGGAACGTATATTATTCTTAGCCATGTAATAGCCACCTGTGGAAGTACTCTGAATTATAGATGTGTTTTACTATATTGTACTTTGACCAAGGCAACATTTCTTCAGATTGTTTCAATCTTCACACAGTTCTTCTGGTAATCTAGCCTCTGGCCAAACAAATGTAATGTACGTTTGCTGTATAAATGGTAGTTACTGATTTTAATATTATTGGGCTTTTAGATTAACTGTGTTTAAATTAATTGGATTATGATGTTGCATTGCTTTTATATGTTGTAAACCGCCCCAAGTCATCGGAGAAGGGTGGCATAGAAGTCAAATGAATGAATGAGTGAATGAATGAATGAATGAATGAATGAATGAATGAATGAATCTTTGAATGAGACCTACCATATTTTGACTAAATGTGGACTAAAAATCATTCTGAGGAAAAGCTGAACTCATTGTTTACCATCCACCAAAGTATTTTATGCAACCATTTCTTGCATCCCTTTCTAGAACCTGCTATTGCATGAACAGAAGTAAAACTTTGCAAAAATAATAATAATAATTTATTAGATTTGTACGCCACCCCTCTCTGGAGAAAAAGTTATTAAATGGGATATGTTAGAGTTGTTTGACTAACAATGGAAAAGTAAAAAATCTCAAGCTGTTCTTACTCATTATTTAATGGTATTTCCCCTGATCCAGAGCATGCGAACACATTTATAAACATGGACTAAATACAGACGTAGAAATATGTGTGTCTGTATGTAAATATACATCAGTGATCTAACAAAAACAACAATAATAAATCATGTCTTCCACCAGGAAATTGTAAAAAGGTCAGAATGAATTTTCATATTAGTAGAAATGTGACATAGAATACCTATCTTTACAACTTCAAATCTCCTGGGCCGGATGAATTCCATCTTAGGTTACTCAGTGTACTGGCTTGCATCTTTGAATCCTGAAATATTAGTGATGGTTGAGATAACTGCAGGATGGCAAATGCTGTTCTTATCTTCAAAAGGGGAGTGGGAAGAAGACTGAGTAAACTATAGGTTGGTCTCTAAGCCAGATGTCAGTATCAATTTCTCAGTAACAAATTTTGGTCAATTCTTATGTCATAATTTGTGTACTCAATTTCTTTAATTAATGGTTGGGAAGATATTTACATACCAGATAGTACAGTGATGGCGAACCTATGACACGTGTGTCAGCACTGACACGCATAGCCATTTTCGGTGTCACGCGGCCGCCGGAGAAACAGGGAGCTTTAGGGAGTGCAATTGCAACTGCAATTATTATTATTATTTTTCTTCTCCCCTTAATTAAGAGGCTGGGCGATTTTCGCCCGGCCGATATTTGCGATGGCTGGGAGGGACGAGAACACTGCCTTTGGCAGCACAAGCATGCCTGTCCGGCCGGGGGAAGAATCGCCCCGGCCGGATGTCAGTTTCAGCTGGGGGGGGCGCCGCCTCCCAGCTGATTGGCACAGCGCCAAGCGTCGGAGCCCACCACGAACGGTGGTTGGCTCGCAGGGGCCGCTGGGAGTGAGGGGAGGGGTTGCAGGCCTATTTCAGGGTCTGCACCCCTCGCCCTCGCCCCTCTGCTCCCTGCTCGCCTTCCAGAACGGTGTTATAAAGGGACAGAGGGAGAAAGAGAGGGAGGGGAAAAGGGGAAGGAAGGAAAAGAGAGAGAGAAAGAGAAAAAAGTGGAAGGAAGAGAAAGAAAGGAAGGGAGAGAGAGAGAGAGAAAAAAAGTGGAAGGAAGAGAGAAGGAAAGAAAGGAAGGGAGAGAGAGAGAAAGAGTGAGAGAAAGAAGATAGGAAGAGAGAGAGAGAGAAATGATAGAATAAAGGGGAGAAAAAAAAGAGAAATGAGAAAATGATTGAGGCAGAGAATGACAGGAAAGAGAGAGAAAGAGAGAGAGAAGTGACTCTTGATTTAAAGCATATGGTAAAAGCACTTAAATAATAACAGAGAAAAAAAACCCAACCCTCACCTGTTTTTATTAATAGTTATGTTTTTGAATTTGCTGGTTGTTTTAGTTTTAATACCGTGTTTCCCCGATAGTAAGACCCCCCTGATTGTAAGACATATGGGGGGTTTCAGGGGGGTCGGCTAATATAAGCCATACCCCGAAAGTAATACATATGTCTTACTTTCGGGGAAACACGGTACTAAAAGCGAGGGAGCTGTGCGCGGTGGCACGCTGCGCCCAGAGCTTCGGCCACCCGGCGGGCGAGGCGGCGGACCTGGCCGAAGTGGCGGAGCGGCCACCGCTCGAGCTCCCTCCAGAGCCTGCCGCCGCCGTGCTTCCTCCGCCGGCTGAGGAGTCCTCCTTATCTGCGCCGGGTTTGGAGTAAGGCTTGAAGCTGGACTTGTCCTCAGCACCGATGTCACTGAGCTTCAAGGGTCCGCCTTTGGACGTCTCTTTGTTGGCGTTGGGCTTCCGCAGGAAGCGCAGTTGGAGCTCCCGCTCGTGCCACAGCCAGAGCCGCGCCGCTTCGACCTGGGCCGTCGCCTCGCCCGCCGAGGACAAGTCCAGCTTCAAGCCTTACTCCAAACCCGGCGCGGATAAGGAGGACTCCTCGGCCGGCGGAGGAAGCGCGGCGGTGGCAGCAGGCTCCGGAGGGAGCTCGAGGCGAAGGGCACGCGGGGAGCTGCCGGAAAGGAGGCAGGCGAAGGAGGGCGCAGCTCCGGCCGCTCGCCTCGCCCGCCCACCTGGCGTCTCCGAAGCTTACCGGCCGGGACGGGCAACACGGTGGGAGCAGCGGGAGCAGCAGGAACAGCAACAAGCAGCGAAGCAGCCCGGCGAAGGCTTCTCCTGCCGAAAGGCACCCGCCAGAGACCGGTAAGCTTCGGAGACGCCAGGTGGGCGGGCAAGGCGAGCGGCCGGAGCTGCGCCCTCCTTCGCCCGCCTCCTTTCCGGCAGCTCCGGATGGGGTGGGCAGGCGGGGATGCGGATGTGTCTCCGTGTGTTTGTGTGTGGGGGGGAGGGTGCTACTACTTTTCACCGGACACAGGTGTTGCGGGTTCGGGTAGGTGGGTTGGCCGGGTGTGTCTTATTTTTTCTAATATAGGACATACCCCGAAAGTAAGACATAGGGGGGCTTTTTGGGGTAAAAAGAAAGTAAGACACTGCCTTACTATCGGGGAAACACGGTAGTAATAGAGTTTGGTTTTATTTTATTATTAATTTCTTTTAATAAAAAAGAAGGGATTTATTATTTATTTATATTTATATTTTTATATTTTTATATTTGTTTGTTTATCTACCTATCTACAAAATACCAACCTTCAATTGAAGATTTAGCCAATGAAATTCAGCAAGAAAAAAGTCACTAAATCAGTGATGGCGAACCTGTGGCAGTCCAGCTGGACTGCCACAGGTTCGCCATCACTGGAAGAATTCCCCCTCCCCCTCACTTATCTTAGTTCATGGCACCCTACACAAGTTAAATAACAGCAAAACCAACAAAAGAAACCAACTGACAGATTAACAAAGAAGTCACTAAGTAGGTAAGTTAAATTATTATGCATATTTGTTATTTAAACTATAAATATCACAAAATTATGTTTTTTTCTCAAGGTGACACACCACCCGAGTTATGCTCAGTTTTTTGGCGAATTTTGACACACCAAGCTCAAAAGGTTGCCCATCACTGAGATAGTATATACCTGTTAGATATGTATATACACACATTCATACTAGATAAAGCTTTGGAAAATATAAAATATTTTAATAATTATTCTATGTTCTTATTTGGGAAACTAAATAATTGAATAGCATCCTAAAATAGTATTCATTAATGGTCTCTCATCAAATTGGAAAAAGATATGAGAGTTACCACCCAAGAATCAGCCCTATATTCTTCAATATTTTCAGTACTAATTTAAAGTAAAGATAATATTTATTACATTTGTAATTAATACACAATTGCTAAGATAGTTGTCCAAAAAGAAAAATTCAAAACAATCTTGTAGATGGGAAGAATAGGGGAAAAAATGAAATTTAGGAGAGACAAATACAAAGTTTTTTACTTACAAAACAAATATATAAATAGAAGATAGTGGATTGCAATATACTTGAGAAACTTTTACTAGGGAAAGTAGTTGATTATAAACTAAATATTAGTATAATATTATGGTTTCAAATAAAAGAAATGTAATTTTAGGCAACATCAACAAAAGTATAATTCCAAATCTAGGAAGAACTTATTCTTCTATTTTTTGCATGATTGGTCTATAATTAGTAAAATCATCTTCCCCCTTTATATATATATACAGATAATGATCACAAGCCCCCAGTCCTTGGAGAGTCAGCCATAGGTGGTGATGCAGAAAAAGAATAAGATTGAAGATGGGGACATAAATCCAAGGCTTTGGAGGGATGAGAAATACACAAAATTTCAAGACAATGATTTAAAGAAAGAAAAACACTGACATGCTTCAGTGCTGAAAAGCCATAACCAGCTATCTAAAGAAAAAAATGAAGGGGAAGAAAAAGTATAAGTACAAGGGAGCTCAAAATATTGGAGAGATTTCGCAGTGAAGAAAATAAATGTACATGATCTTCTGTGTAATTGAAAAAAGCAAGTAACAAAACTCACCAATGAATGTCACGTATTCTGTCTCATATATAGTTTCCTTGCCATTCTATAAATTTCATCTTTTGCCTTTTGCAGACATCATTTCAAAACTTCCCACAATCTTATTTTCTTTCCCATCCAATTTGTTTGTAATCTTCTGATCCCCTTGCAAACCAGCTAGATCTTTGCTCATTTCATGAACTTACAATTAAATATAAAAACTTTCAGTGTTAATTTTCTCATGATAATTGCTTACAGAATTAGATGTTATATTTCTATCATCAGTTGAAGCTGTAATTCTCATGTCATTTCAAATGAAATTGTTCTCTATACTGTAAATGTTTGCTTTATAAATGCCAGTAAAAGTAGTCCTCATTTTATGACCACAGCTGGGGCCATAATTTCTGTTGCTAAGAAACATGGTTGTTAAATATGTTATGCCCTATTTTGTAACTTATTTAGCACAGTTGTTAAGAAAAATCAATGAAGTTTTTATGTTAAAGGAGCACTTATTAACCATATCCTACTTCCTTCATTGATTTGACTTGTGGAAGCAGCTGGGAAGGTCACAAATGATAATCACATGATGCCAGGACACTACAAACATTGTAAATATATGCTGTATATATTTATATAAATGTCTATGTAAATAAATCAGTTATAAGCCAAAGACAAAGGTACCTTAATATTTAATATTAATCTATTTAAGTCTGTTTGTATCTTTATATTTCCATAGCTATCTTAGATACTCACCAAAGCAAAAATATTTAATTAAATCTAATTAATCCATTAATTAGTATGTTTTTATTTCCATGATCAAAAGCTACTTAGCACCCAAATAGCTATACCAATAGCACTTAGATTCATATACTGTTTTACAGTGCTTTTCAGCCCACTCTAAGAACTTTACTAAGTTAGCATATTTCCCCCAATGTTGTGTCCAGAGGACAGTTAGGCCTTGTACCCGCCCCATATTCCTGGGGCGGGAAAATACAATAACGTGATTGGTTGGCTGAGCCTGGCAGCCCGGAGTATATATAGCTGCCAGGCACGGCCATGTGTTGTTGTTGTCTTGTTTCATTCTGTAAACCGTTACCTTCTGTTCTAATAAATAGAACCGTTACTTACTCCAAGTTTGCAGTCCTTCATTCTTGCAAGGATCCAACATCTGGCGACAAGGAAATGTCACTACGAGAGATAAGGTAACCAGGGACTTCCCTCAGCCACCGCTGCTGCCTCGGGTTCCCCCAGCCACAGTCACCGCCAGCACCACCGCTGAGCCTCTCAATTTGTGGCACCGTTCGCAACCATCGTCGCTGCTGAGCTTCTCAGTGGCCAAGGGAAACCCTCCGTCATCGCCGCCGAGCTTCCCAGCTGCTCCGCAGCCACCGGATTCCCGCCGCCGCCCATGCTGCCGCCATCGCCGCCGAGCTTCTCAGCTGCTCGGCGGCCAAGGGAACCCCCTCCGTCATCGGGGAGCCTCATTTTACTCAGATGGATGGGAAACTGAGTCAACCTTGAGCCAGTTAGGATCTAACTGCTGAACTGCTTGCAGCAGAAGTAGCTTGCAATACTGCATTCTAACTACAGCGCCACTATGTCTCATGAAATACTATGGTGATAATTAAATATTTTGTCTTATTTCTTATTTCTGTTTGAAGTAAAGTTCCCTATGGGGCAGGAGTGAAATCCAGAAGATTCTGACAAGTTCTGGAGAACAGGTAGCAGAAATTTTGAGTAGTTAAAAGAACAGGCAAATACCACTTCTGGCTGGCCCCAGAGTGGGGTGAGAATGGAGATTTTGCAATAACCTTCCCCTGGAGTGGGATGGGAATGGAGATGTTGCAGTATCTTCCCCCTGCCACGCCAACTAAACCACACCACACCCACCAAGCCATGCCCACAGAACCGATAGTTTTTAAAAAATGGATTTCACCACTTCTTTGGGGCTTTATTTGCACTGGGGTTTTGAAAATGTGTGTTGTGATTGTTCTTATCATCTCAAGGAAACTTTTTTATACACAGATTTGATTATACAGTGTTCCCTCGATTTTCGCGGGTTCGAACTTCGCGGATGGCCTATACCACGGTTTTTCAAAAAATATTAATTAAAAAATACTTCGCGGGTTTTTTTCTATACCACATTTTTTCCTGCCTGATGACATCATACGTCATCGCCAAACTAACATTTTTTGCAAATAAATAACAAGAAAAATAATTATTGTTAATAAATAACTATGTTTATAAATATCAGGCTCACTAAGTGTCTTATTCAATAGTGAGTACCAGTAATAATGGTGAGTAAATGGTTGTTAAGGGAATGGGAAATGGTAATTTAGGGGTTTAAAGTGTTACGGGATGGCTTGTGATACTGTTCATAGCCAAAAATGGTGTATTTACTTCCGCATCTCTACTTCGCAGAAATTTAACTTTCGCATCCCCCATGAAAAGTGAGGGAACACTGTATACTAATTTAGATATATTTTCATTCATCCATGTTGTATGCTATGAAAAGAATAAAAACTTTCAGTTCTATGAAATCATGTCTGCATGAATTAAGAGCAGTTGTTTTGCCTCTCTGAGCAGTCATGCCATCTGTCTAGATCCAGGGTGAGAACAAACACAATGAAACAGGTATGATGGTGTTTTAACTGCATTCTTTCGTAGGACCATATTCTGTCTGCAGAAAAAGTCAGTATACTCTCCTTCCAGATGAATTTTTTAAATAATACTGTCAGCTCTACCAACTTTCTACACTTTCACAAAATCTATTAAAATCCATGTCTTCTGCTTTTAGAATAGAAGTCATGAAAATAATTCTTGTTGCCAAAATTCAACTATTTTGGGGGTGAGTGGAGAAGTTAAGATGTTATAATAATCAAAGACACCATGATTGTTTTTTCTACTTCTGTAGTGAACTAAAGTTCACCTTAGCACCATGGCAACTAAACTGCAGAACAAATGTAAACTTCTAAATGCATAATATAAACCAAAAAGAGAAAAAAAGTACCACTAAATCTAAATTCATGTTTACACCATCTGTCAAATGACTTTTACAGAAAACTCTGATTTTATTCTCTATGTAAAGATTATTTTAAAAAGTAATCTTCTGGACTCATTGCTCTGGCCTTCATAAAGAGAAAGTTTGATGTTGAATTAGCTTTGATCTTGACATTTTTGCTGTTGGATTACCACAGAGGAGGATGGTGATTCATCCCAAAAAATAACAATTTGTGAATATACACTTTATGTTTATTCTGAGAAGAAAAAGAAGTATTAAAATACATTTTATTTATTTATTTATTTGTTGGATTTATATGTTCCCCACTCCAAGGACTCGGGGCAGCTTACAACATAAAGAAGAAATAATGTAAACACTCTAATCCAATTAATTTAAACTAGTTAATCTAAAACCCTAGTAATATTAAAAATCAATCATTCCCATTCACACAACAAGCATACAGTACATTACATTCATCAGCCACGGGGCTAGAGTCTAATGTCCCCAAGCCTGGAGACATAGATGAGTCTTCAGATTCTTGCAAAAGATTAGCAGTGTGGGGGCAATGTGAATCTCCAGGGGGAGCTGATTCCAGAGGGCCAGAGTCCCCACAAAGAAGGCTCTTCCCCTAGGCTCCACCAAGCAACATTGTCTAGTTCAGTGTTTTTCAACCAGTGTGCCATGGTCAGGTGTGCCGCGAAGCTCAGAGAGAGAAAGAAAACAAGAGAGAGAGAAAGAAAGAGAGAAAGAGAGAGAGAGAGAAAGAAAGCAAGAGAGAAAGAAAACAGAGAGAAAGAGAGAGAGAAAACAGAGAGAAAACAGAGAGAAAGAGAGAGAGAGAGAAAGAGAGAGAGAGAAAGAAAGAAAACAAGAGAGAGAAAGAAAGCAAGAGAGAGAGAAAGAGAGAGAGAGAAAGAAAGAGAGAGAGAGAAAGAAAGAGAGGGAGGGAAAGTGGGAGAGAGAAAGACATAGAGGGAGGAAGGGAGAAAGAGAGCAAAAAAAGAGGAAGGAAGGAAGAGAGAAAGAAAGAGGGATGGAGAGAGAGAAAAAAAAGAAGGGAGAGAAAGAGGGAGGGAGAAATAGAGCGAAAGGGAGGAAGAGAGAAAAAAAAATGTCCAAACTTTTTTAGCCCCCCCCCCCTCAATGTGCCCCAGGGTTTTGTAAATGTAAAAAATGTGCCATGGCTCAAAAAAAGTTGAAAATCACTGGTCTAGTTGACAGGACCTACAGAAGGCCGACTCTGTGGGACCAACTGGTCACTGGGACTCATTTTGATGTTTATATCATATTTTAAAAGAACTGTTTATTTAGCTGTTATTTAAACTCAGTCTTAAAAAGTTACCACCAGTGAAAGCTTTATATTATCACAATTAATCTAATGCATTTAATCAGCTTCCCACCCTTTCCAGATTTTTTGCATATGTACACTGGCATTTATACCAAATAAGTAATATCACTGTTTTTCCCTGTGCCTTTTAATTTTGAAGTGAAAGTCTAATATGGTATTTAACATTTTGTTCCAAAAAAGAAGTCAGAAAATGTTGGGTTATCTCGTGCACACATACAGAATAATATTGTGTGTCCATATAACTGTGCATGTGATAAGACAGAGAGAGAGAGATGAAGATAAAATATGGATATAAATTTAGAAAGATACAGAGGATGTATAGGTGTAATTGTAGACATACACACTATATACTGTATTTTTCAGAGTATAAGATGCACCGGAGTCAGGGGTGGGCAGGAGGCGGGATGGCGTGGAACAGCGTTCCACCAGCGGAAATGGAGCTGCACACACAGCACCATCACTGCCAATCATGCACATGCTGTGCATGTGTCGTGCACATGCTGTGCATGTGTTGTACACATGGGATTTGGCTTCTGTGCATGTTCAGCAGCCAAATCTCGCTGGCCCCACAGCGCTCTCACTGGACGAATCGGCTGCTGCTCAAAGAGCAACAGACAAAGTGCCCCTCTGCTGAGTGAGATCCTCCCTCTTCCTCACCCACTTCTGCACAGGTAAGACATTGAAGTCTGGAATGGAATGAGGGAGGGGGCGGGCAGATGTGCAGGGAGGATGAAGGATGTCACTCGGTGGAGGGGAGGTCTGTCTGCTCCCCTCGCCTTCTGAGCAGCCGATTCATCCTGCACATGCACAGGAAGGCAAAGGGTGTGTGTGCATGCCTGTGCACATGCACGCATGCACACACACACACTGGTGTGTTCCAGTAGGGCCACGAATGGCTGCCTTTTGCTGACTGGAGTATAAGACCCATCTTAATTTTGGGGGTGGAAAATAGAGGGGGGGTTCTGCCTACCGGGTATTCATCTGGCTAGCCTCCTTAGTCGGGTCTGCTTCAGTGCATTAGTTTGCTGGTTTTGAGCATGCGCATGCACTTTTAATCCCCTGGTTGGGGATACAAAACAGTTTCTAAAGCACAACTTGATCATCAAAAAGAGGAGCAATGAGAAAAGCAGGCAAATGCAGAAAATCACTTCATTCGCTAATGCCTCGTTAGGGCTGAAAAACAGCTTCTAAAACACAGCTGATTGTCAAAGGTAGCAACAATGAGAAAAGCAGGCAAAGCACGGAAGATCACTTCATTCCTTAGCACCTCTTTCGGGCTGAAAAAAGCTTTGAAAAAGTGACATTCAGATTATAAGGTGCACCCAAATTTTCAGTCTCTTTTTAGTGGGAGGAAGTGCACTTTATTCTCCAAAGAAATACGGTATACATATACATGTGCACACACCTATATATACACAGAGAGAGAGAGAGAGAGAGAGAGTGAATACAGGTATGGGGGGAGAAAGCGAGGGAGAGGGAGAGAAAGTTACATATGCAGATATAGGTATATACACATATAAACACATATTTGTTGCTTCATTTTTTTCCAAGAAGCAGCTGGAAAAGTCTTCAAAGGATTATTAAATCCTATGTAGTGTTTTCTTCCACATCACTACCTGTTTTCATAAACAGCAACTTAAGTCCATTAACCATTATATCAGAATCTGGCCTCCTGTGTAAGATTTCAGTGGATATATCACAGTAGTGTTTGAACCCACCATTACTTATGTTTGTTCTTGAAATTGCCAGCAGATGGGTAATGTTCCTCCAATAGAACAGTTACCTCCAGGCACACATACTGGCAGATTACCATAAAATGCTTTGTTTGTCCCCTTTATTGCTTCTAGATGAAGTGGAAAAACTATTTCAAAGTTAAGAAAAACAACTGTGATTTCCACATCAGTTCCAAGCATTGGAAGAGCAGTCAATGAAGTCAGAGTCTCATAAAATCACACTGAAGAACTAAAAAATGTTTATTTACTTTGCTCTCCCAACTGGTGCCAAGCAATAGAAACAGAGTATTTCCTACAATTCATATGTAGCAACTTATGGGCCATTTTTGTGCCTAAAAAATGACTGCCATGATGCATGTAATTCACAATAGTGTTCAATTATTAAGCTTTATATATTATTTTTGTAACAGTCTGTTTTTGTTTCAATGTCCTTATCTGTCAAGAACATCAAAACCTATTTTTTTAGGAATGGCCACTGGATCCATTTGTTTTCAATTTCAGATAAAAAAGGAGCCTTAATATAATATGGTTCACATTCTAGATGATTGTACCTTTACTACAAGCAAAACTAATAAGCGAATTTTTTTTTTCCAATTTTGACTTTTCCCAAGCACTTCACTTTTCTGGACCATTAATTTCAATGAACAAAAAGAGAAGAAAAGTTGCATTGGCTTAAGAAGTAATCAGAAGAAATTGGGGCTGGGAGATCAAATGAACACGCTACCCTTTGTCCACAAACTGTTTAAAAAGCTTTGTTATAGGTGCTGGTCCATGAACCTTTGATTTCCAAAACCAGCCTCCTTTTTACAATTACCTCATCCTTTTTTCTGAGCAGATTAACATTTTCTTATTCTCCACAATGCTATACAGCAAATAATAGACCAGCTTATTTTTAGCTACTGCTTAGTATTACTCCTGTGACTATTTGGACATGTATGGTATGCTTTTAGAGCAGGTTTAAATACGGTTGCTGTCAGGCAAACCTTATTTCCTTCTTTGACAATGTGACAAAATTAATGGTTAAGAGAATGCTCTGCACAATTTTACTTAGACTTCAGTAAGGCATTTGACAAAGTAGGCCACAACCTACTTCTTTATAAGACAGAACAATTTGGAATAGACAGTACCAACTCTAGATAGATTTTCACCTGACTGGAACTTAATGTAACTACCTCTACATGGAGGGAAACATGCATTGGGATAGCTAAATGTTCTCTCTTAAGTCCAGTACTCTTCAACCTTTTCAGACATGATCTAGAGGAGGGGATAGAAAGGGAATTATTAAACTGATAGGCAACACCAAGCAGAGGGGAATAACACTTTAAAATTCAAGATTCAGAAGAGTCTTGAAAGATCTAAATACTGGGTTGTATACAACAAAACACAGTTCAGTGGTGAGAAAAGTAAGATCCTACACAATGATAATTAAAACCAAATGAACAGGTTTATAGGTGATCCCTAACCCAACTGTACTTATAAGAAGTGTTACATATCGGTAAGAATGTGGCAGATGGGCAGGTTAACGACTAACAATCAGCAGTTCAAATCTCATCACCGGTTCAAGGTTGACTCAGCCTTCCATCCTTCCGAGGTGGGTAAAATGAGGATCCAGATTGTGGGGGCAATATGCTGGCTCTGTTAAAAAGTGCTATTGCTTACATGTTGTAAGCCGCCCTGAGTCTAAAGAAAAGGATGGCATTAAAAAATTAAATAAATAAATAAATAAATAAATAAATAAATATTGATTTAATTGTCAGAATAAGCAATGAAGGCTTAAAGTGTCCTAGTAAACCACCACTTAAGTATGAGCCAGCAGTATCCTGCAGTTCTCAAAAAACGTATGCATTCCTAGATTACCACATAAAAGCATAATTTCAAGATCACATGAAATGATACTTCCAATTCATACTGCAATGATGAGACCCCACTTGGAATAATGCATCCAGTTCTGGTCACCATGATGCAAAGATGATGTTCAGACTCTAGAAAGAATGCTGATACCTATTTTCCAAAATACCTCCCTGTTTGGACTTGTTCACCCAAACCAGTAGCAACCTGCTGGTGACATCACAATGACATTACCAAACCGGATCCCTTGATGCCAGTCCATGGGCACTGCCATCTTTTTTATTTTTTAAAAGAACATGTTTTTTTCTTCTGCTCATGTGCAGAATCTGGGTTTCTGGCACAGTGCACGTGGTCGCCATCTTGTTTTTGGCATTTAATTTTTTTTTTAAAATCAGGTTTTTTGCACTGAGCATGCACGCGCAGGGAGGAAGTGAACTGACAGCAAGGTAAGTTGGAACCTTCCTCTGACATGGGGACAGGATAAGAAGTAATGAGTAAAAGATAATTAAAGAGAGATCCAAACTAGAACAGGAGAAATTTCCTGGCAGTGAGAACAATTAATCAGTGAAATGGCTAACATCCAGAGATTGTGGGTGCTCCATTACTGGAGGTTTTAACTGGAGGCTCCATTATTGGAGGTTTGGACCTGCATTTATTCAAAGTAACATAAAATCTCCTGCTCAAGCAGAGATTTGGATTAGAAGAATTTCAAGATCCATTCCAACCCTATTCTTCTATGTTCTATACAATATGAATGCTTTTCAGAGGAAATTTTTACACAGCTAAAAACCTGAATAGAATTTGGCACTTGGCCTTCACTATGCAGCCAGGAATAAGGAAATTTGAACTAGATCTATGTGCTTCACCTCTTTGTGTCCATAGCAATGAATGGCAATTGTTGCTAAAGTTCAACATAAGTGGTGGTTAGCTGCCATAATGGAATAGGGAGGGTTGATCTTCAGAGAGTACGCTAAAAGTGAATGTTTGGAAGCCTAACAAAAATATCAGAGCTAATATAACGATATATATTTAAAAAGGGAAAATATTGTCACTCAAGAGGAGCTTACAACAAGAACTCCACATATTCTCATTAATAGAGAATTTTTCATCTGTGGATTAAACATCCAAGTGTTGATGTGAATTTGGCAGCAACTCATCTTCAGTTTAATAAAAGTTCTCTGCTCAGATAATTAAGCTTGCTTAGAGCAAAAACAAAGAGAACTTCAGCCATTATTGCACAACCCTATTATACAGTTACCATGATAAATACCTCTCCCAGAGAAGCAATTTAATTTGAAATGCAGTTTTCAATAATTATATGCCACTCCTGTCTCACCCATAACCTCTGTTTTCAGCACAGTGACTAGTTGCTGTTTTGCTCATCACCACTGTTGTGGCCTGATTTGGATGCTAATAGATTTTTTTTTGTTCCTGTTGAAAGTAAATAGGTAGTAATTTCTTAGCCAAGATTATTTTTGAAAGAAATTGTGCTGAATAATCAGATTAAGTTGACAAAGAAATTCAATATATTTATTGACCCAGTTCTGTAAGTTCTGCTTTTTATAATGTTAAAATAAATTACAATTAATACTATCAAATAAGATCATAGTTTTAAGATGAAGAAGTTAAAACTAGAAACTTTTACATGGTTCATGTGTCTGATTTCTAAGAGGTGGGAAGGGAACTTTTTCTTTTAATTTTTTCTTGATAACCATGTATTAGATTAATATCCTAATACGCTTAGAGAAAGTATAGATCATTAGAATCACAGACAATCCTTTTCTGATGCATAATACTTTTTTAGAATAAACTGAAAAAGTCATAGTGTTTTAATATATTATTGTGTATGAATGTTCAACACTGTCTTAAATCTCCAGGGCTCTTTAGTCTTCTTTACCAATATACTATAGCTAATTTATTTTATCCATAAACAAATTGTCCAACATTATTTTTATGCATTCATTTGTGTTAATATCTTAAATCTGTGGTTCAGAATATATTCAATTGCAGTTTCTTTGAATGTGATGGCATTTACTTCATATGCTCCCTTTGCCATGAATTCTAAGTGGATCACAGTATTGAGCAGGACTGAGATTATGGGATAAAATATATATTTAATTTTCCATCCATTGGTTTTGGATGCAATTTTGAAAAGCCTCCTAGTATAAATGGAAGCTGCTGCTTAAAATAACAGATTTATGTCTTTTTACTTGGACTGCATAATGTTCAGTCAATATGTGCTGGGCTATAATGTTATCTTAACTTTCTCCAAACCTAGCAGTTGGTATAAAGGACAGGTCTAGGCACATTCGGAAAATAAATGTGTTTCACTGAACAATCTAAAATATTATAGTTAAGGGGTTTTGGGAAATGGATTGCCTTTTTTTTAACAGCCTACCGTCCATTGTAAAGAAATTCTCTAGTTGCTTTAAAATGGACAGAATATATTGCAACCCAACTACTTTGGCAGCAAAATAAGGGTCAGGGGGCTCAAAAAAGACTATTTTTCTTATAAGTTATTTTCAGGCTGGATTATACTTCAATGAAAATATATGTATACAAAGCAGTGCGATATTTTCAACATTTTGTGCAATACTGAATATTTTGTTTTGTTTTAATGCATAATGTTTATCTTAAACATGACAAGTAAAATATTTGGAATGCATAAGGTTCCAATCATCTGATCTAACCACCACTCTGTGTTGTGGTTGGCTCTGGCCCAGCTCCTGCCCCAAGGAATGTGGAGGTGGATGTGGGGGAAACATCCACATGCCACAGGCCTGTTTTGCTCCCGATAGAATCTCCCGACAAAGGCTCCTCTGACGAAGGAAGCGTGAGTAGCAGGGAAGAGGGGAGTTTGGCAGACAGCCCAGGAGGAGATCAAACATCCTTATCATCCCTGGATTCTGAATAAGAACTTATGACAGACCCACGCATGCGTATAGTGATGCATAGGAGAGAACAACTGAAGGATTGTTACAGGAGATAAATGAGGCCATCTGTGGTTGGGTGGGGCTGCTGTAGTTAGTGCTACAGATAAAAAGAGCAGCGTGCTGGTTTAGCCTTGTGAAAGTTTATCTGATTCATAGTTTCGTCAAGATCGTGGTTTTGCTGTTTCCCTGTTCAAGACTGTGTGTGTGGCCTTTCTGGACTTTGGAATTGGACTCAATTTCCCAGTTACTGGCTGAGACATTGGATTGCATTTAACCTGTGCCTTGTGTGTACCAGAAAATCCCTTTGACATTTAAAAAGGGAGTTTTTTCTGCTTTTCTGTTGATAAAGAGTTTTGGTTTTCCTTCTATCATGTGGTGTGTGTCTTTTTGGACTAATTACCCTGTAATTACGGGTGGTTGGGACACGCCGGCAGAACAACTCTGTAGAGGGAAGAGGGATTGTGACACATCTGTGGGGACATAACTGAAAGAAAGAACTAAATTTAAGGCCACAGAGGAAAGGGAATAGGAGTCAGTGTTGCAGGTCTTAGTGCTGTGGTGTTGGGAAATATTTTTTTCCTATTATTTTTTCTCCTTTTTTTAAAAGTGAATGAGCATGGCTACCCTGAAAATGAAACCAGATGTTAAGAATTGTGCAGTAAGGAATAGGGCAGTAATGGCGAACCTATGGAGATGGAACATGGAGTCATATCTGAGGGCCCTATGTCAGCTGTAGCGTGCATGTGGACACTGGCCAGCTAATTTTGGGGCTTACTTTCGGTCATTTTTGCTCTTCCCAGGCTTTAGGAGGCTATCCCTAGAGCTTGAACCCTGGAGATGGCAAAAAACAGCCAAACGGGCCTACTGGAAGTCCAGAGGCTTCAGTGAAGCCTGTGCGCATGTGTGGTGAGCAGGACGAGAAAATTATATGTATGCACAAGGGGCAGCATGGAGGGTGCATGCACAATGGGAGGGCACACACGTGCACACCCTTTTGGCATGCAAGCCAAAAAAGGTTTGCCATCACTGCAGTAGGCCAAGCTGATCCTGATTCAAATGCAAAAAACAATAATAATGCATTTGTGTTCACACACAGCATCTACAGCTCCCTATAAATTAAATGTATTGTTTCATGGGATTGTGCATGGCAATCCCACAGACCTGATATAGATGGATTTTTTTCAAAAAAAAAGTTTCACAATGCTCCAAATCATCTTTTGCCCTTTAACTCTAAGCCTAATTAACAAAGCATCCTTTCCTTTAAAATGTTATTTTACATTTGATGGTGGATTTTTAAAAAAATATTCAATAAAATAGCTTTATTTTATAAAGTGTATGGTTCTACTATAGGCAGTAGCCTAAAATTTAATTGTTGAAAATAATTGGTATGTTTATTATTTCAGAACTTTATTCCCAGTGAAACAATTGGGTTTTTTTTTCATTGGAGTTAGAAATAGTCATCAAATTCATTTATCATTTTAGGCACTCACAATATTGCTTTGTCCGGCTCTTCTTTACTCAAAAATCTTATACTTAGGAATACATGAAACTTTAAAAAAATACTATGATTTGGATTTTTAAATAAGCCAGTACTTTTGATTCTATCAATTTATCAAGTTTTTTTCATATTTCAGAGCCCTCAAACCAAGTAATACATTTGAATAAGCACTGGGGCATTCTAAAAGTATGTGCAAAATATGATTATTTCCAAACATTTTTAAAAAATTATAAAAAAATAAGTGCTTTGTAGAGAGTGCTATTTTTTAATTCCTTCCTCTTTGGAACCTGAGAATTAATCATCTGAAAAAGATTTCCTGAGCTAAAACAGTCAGTTTCAACAGAAAGGAGAGAATGTCCTTTGATCTCATTTAACAGTGGTGTGTCAAGAGACATTGATGCATACCATCTTTTGCGCATATCAAACAGCTAATACAAACTAGTGTTAAGGCCAAGTTGCATGTTGGATAGAAACAAGGCATTCTTCATTTTGATATTCTTCTGGTACATGCAGCAACCATTTTCCTTATATCTGAGAGAAAAATTGGAAGGCAGAATTTGAATGCAGTATGGAATAAAATGTATCCAAAAGATTTAAATTATACTCAAAACTTTCCAATTAAAAATATCTCTTTTTTTACAACAAGAAAATAGAGCTAATAAGTAAGTGGTAGAAGGCAAGATTAAGTATTGGTCATATGAATTCAAGTTTACATCCACAGCATATGCTGATTTCACATAGATAATTTTTTAGCAATAGCTTTTGAATCCAGCATTAACAGAGCTCATCTGAAAACATACAGGTGAGTCCTCTATTTACAATTACAGTGGAACTTACAGTGATAAATGATGATGACCATTAAGTAATAAAATTCAGAAAGAAATTATCCTGCAACCTTCAACTACTTCACTGCAAAAACATATGGACTACCCACCTAGATCAAGGAAAATCCATTGATGCAATTTATATTGACTTTTACAAAGCCTTCGATTCAGTGGTCCATGACAAACTACTCCTAAAACTCAAATACTATGGCATCTCTGGATTCCTCCACAGCTGGATTACTGCATTCCTATCAAACAGGCAACAAGTTGTCAAAATTGGAAGCACCATTTCCACCCCTGTCCCAGTTAAAAGTGGCGTTCCCCAAGGCAGCGTACTAGGACCTACTCTATTTATTCTCTACATCAATGACCTATGCATCATATCACAAGCAACTGTGTTCTTTTCGCCGACGATGTAAAACTTTTCAACACCACAGACAACACATCAACTCTCCAAAAAGACCTCGACTTTGTCTCACATTAGTCTAGCACATGGCAACTTCAAATATCAACCAGCAAATGTTCTACCCTCCACATCAGCAAAAAGAATCCGAACCTCATATATAAACTAAATAAACAAAATCTCACAGCCAACCCCCACTCAGTAAAAGACCTTGGAATACTAATATCAAATGATCTAAGTGCCAAAGCCCACTGCAACAATATTGCCAAAAAGGCTTCTAGAGTTTTTAACCTGATCCTACGCAGCTTCTGCTCTGGCAATATCACGCTACTCACAAGAGCCTACAAAACTTTTGCCAGACCCATCCTTGAATACAGTTCATCTGTCTGGAACTCATACCACATCTCGGACATCAACACCCTTGAAAATGTCCAAAGATACTTCACCAGAAGAACCCTTCACTCCTCCACTCGAAACAGAATACCCTACGAAAGCAGACTATCAATCCTAGGTCTAGAAAGCTTAGAACTACATTGCCTAAAACACGATCTAAGTATTGCCCACAAGATCATATGTTGCAACGTTCTACCTGTCAATGACTATTTCAGCTTCAATCACAACAACACAAGAGCACGCAACAGATTCAAACTTAATATTAACCGCTCCAAACTTGACTGTAAAAAATATGACTTCAGCAACCGAATTTTCGAAGCATGGAACTCATTACCCGACTCAGTAGTGTCAACCCCTAACCCCAAACATTTTTCCCTTAGACTATCCACGATTGACCTCTCCAGGTTCCTTAGAGGTCAGTAAGGGGCGTGCATAAGTGCACCAGTGTGCCTTCCGTCCCCTGTCCAATTGTCTCTCCTTATCTCATTTATCTTTTCTTCCTTTCAAATATGTTCACCTATACTTTTATATCCTATCTTCTATTCTTTTCTTTACTTATATTATTACATATCTTTCTCTTCAATGTGTATTACGTATTGGACAAAATAAATAAATATATATATATATATATAGCCACATTTAAGGACATACCTCCTGGTCTCCTTGATGCAGTCAGTAAACAGACACATGGATCGTTAAGCAAAGCACAGAGTGTCTTGGGGGTGAAGGCCTGATTGCCCCAATCCTCCCAAGGTCTCTTCCACTCAAACACTCTCTATGCTCTATTTCCTGCTTCTCAAGGTTTCCACAGCTCTGGGCTGGCTTTCCCAATGCCACTGGATCCTCACAGGCTTTTCCACCTGCAAAGCTTGGGCACACTCCCCACTTCCCAGATCCATCACACACTTTTTGAAGATCTCTGGAGCTCCAGAGGTTTCCTCAGTGCAACACAGACTGCTTTAGTGAAGGAAAATGGAGACATTCGTCCTCTTAGAAGTGGCTGCCATTTTGGCATGTCCACGAGGAAATGAGAGTGAACTGAAAATATTGGCTGCTTCTGAGAGGCTACTGTAATACGGCCCAGGGATGAACCACTCTGTTTTTCTTCTGTAAAGTGGTCTGTGCAGAGCTGTTTTCAGTGCACCTACAATTTGGCACACTGAAATACTGGCTGCTTCTGGGAGGTCCAGCACATTGCAGTAGTCCTAACATGAGATGACCAGTGCTTGAATGATGGAGCACAGGGACTCCTGATCCAGGAAAGGGCACATCTAGCACACAATGTGAAGTCACACAAAGGTTGTCCTAGCCAAACTGCCACCTGTTCATCAAGCAGGAGTCATGAGTCCAAAGATTGCATACTGGATTTGTCTCGGATGCTGCAGTCCCATCCAGTATAAAGAACTGAAAGCTTCACATACTCAAAGCCGGTTGATCTTACCAGCACTCAACCAATTTCTGTTGTCCCTAATAAAATTAAAATTAAAATTAAATAAATAAAAAATAATAATAAAATAATAATAAACCACCATCAGCATTTCACGCTTGTGTCCAAATGTTGAAAGTTTGAAAGTAAATACATATAAGTCATTTGCTTTGCCTTGTTATGTCATAATGTATGCTGCATCATTTGTCCCTCCTCCCTTTCTTCCTTGCAGACATCTATGCCATCATCACTGCTGAGACAAAACACTACTAGTGAACTCCATCTTGTATGCAACTCCAATTATAAAGTCTCTGAATGACTAATAAGAAGCAACATGCAGGCAAGAAATCAATGAATGATGTTTTTTGAATATCCCATTTAAGACTGACAACTATTTATTTGCTACCAATGGCAATGAATTATTTGTTTGCCATCAGCTTGTCACCAGTGGCCAGTAACTATTCAAGGATGTAGTACAGACTAAGATCTGAAACCACTTTGCCATCAATACTGCTACAAAGTAGGCAAAAAAATGTACTTTCATACATCATCTCTCTCCTAGATATCTTTCTGGCTATAACTCTCAAAATAGAGAGAGTTATTTTGGGTTTTATTTTGGATTTGGAACTTATACTTGGGTTTTACAGTGCACAAAAGGAAAATAGTCTTTCACCTAAACTAAAGAAAATGGCAATGTAACATCATTAAGAAGAAGATCGGTTCAAAGAATACATAGGATCAGCCTTAATTTCATCTATATCTGCATAGCCCAGAATGTTCTATATTGAAAGCCAAATATCTGGAAAGCATCACACTGATAAAGACTGGTCTTGGGAACAACCTTAATTTGTCAGCCTAAGGATCTTTAGGACTATCCTCCTAGAATGTATATCCATAATTGTATTCATTGGTATTTGCAAGTCCTTGAAATAGTTATTAAATAGTCAGCTTTTATTCTCAATGAATATAAACATTGCACATTTTCTTTAAAATAAAATTCGGCCTTAGATGTGGTCTAAAACTCTCCAGGAAAAAAGTCACTGAGCAAACACAAATAATTCCTTAAAAAATTGTCGTAGCGTTTTGCTTGATTATTATTAAAATAAACAAATGAGAAGATTGATATTGTCAATAAATGTATGTAGTAAGTCTGAAGATATTTCCAGAGGTGGGATTCAACAGGTTCTGACCAGTCCTGGAGAAATAGTGGAAATAGTGGAAATTTTGAGTATTGGAAATTCTGTAGTGGAAATTTTGAGTAGTTTGGAGAACCAGTAAATACCACTTCTGACTGGCCCTGCCCCCATCTATTCTCTGCATCCCTCGTCTCAGCTGATTGGGAGGGCATGGGAGTTTTGCAGTAACCTTCCCCTGGAGTGAGGAGGGAATAAACCTTTTTACAATATCCTTCCCCTGGAGTAATGTGGGAGTGGAGATTTTACAGTATCCTTCCCCTGCCACACTCATCAAGCCATGCCCACGAAGCCACACCATGCCCAACAAGCTTATGCTCACTGAACAGGTAGTTTAAAAAATTGAATCCTACCATTGGCATATTTCATATAGTGTTGGAGTGCAAAATTTGATTAAAGGTGAACCAGAGATGTGCATTTTCACCATTTATATTACATGTGTGTGTTGTGGTTCAGCCTGAGGCTGCTCAGGGACCAGCTGTGTCTCTGCTGGCTCCATGCCCGGAGGAGGAGGACAGCAAAGAGGAGGGGGCTGAGCAGTCGGACGGGAGAGAGGAAAGTCAGGAATGGGACGAAGGAGAACAGCATGAGAGCCCCGGGGGGGGCCTCTCCCCAGCCAGTAGCTTGGAGTCATTAGGTGATGAAGCACAAGCCGTCATTGACTTGCGACAGAGACGTTCAGATCAAAGAAAGGAGCAATTAAAGAAGTATTATCAGCACTGAATTAGGAACAGCTGGGCTGGGGTGTGGTCCTCCTTAGCAGGGTTTAAAAGGCAGGCAAGTCCTTGAAGCCATGTGGAGTGTTATCAGTTGGAGTTACGGTGACCTGCTTTGTTCTCGACGTCTCTGTTCCTGGCTTGTGGCCCAGCAGTTTGGAAGACCCATGGGAGGTGTAGGTCTGCTATCTACAGCCTCGTCTTGGCAGCAAGAATCCTGTATTGCTGCATGGACTTTTGCCTTCATGGATATATTTGAAGATACAGCGTTTTCCTGTTTGTAAGAACATTTTCTGTTACCTGTGTTTTTCTTGAATTTTATAAACTGCCTTTGCCTTTTACCGGTGTGTCTGGCTTCTCTTTTTGGGTTGGTCTTGGCTTCCGGAGTGACCCAGACAGAACAGTGTGTATGTGTGATGTTTGTGTACACTTTTGAAAGCAGGCAACAGAATTTCATTTTTAATGTGTGCCAATGTGCATACAGAAAAAAAATGACAATTACGGTTATCTAACTATCTTTCTACCTCATAGACCTCATTTTTTTCTGTGTCTAATTTTTTATTATTTGCTTACCTCAGTTTCTGTGTAATTGTTGTTCACAGAAATATATTTGCTGCATCAGCATTGCAAGGTCCATTTTCAATTAGTGCAATATTGCCATTAAATTAAAACATCGACGTGTCCAATATAATTCTAACAAAGGAAGAAAGTATAATGTAGAACTGTGGGAATCTTGGTTAAATTAACATTAAGGCCTTTTAAAGGGGCAATCTATATAAACACTATTCCCCAAGCAAAGAAAACCAAAACAAAATTAGTTTCTCATCAGACACATTTTGTGGATTTTACAATGCATCCTTTCCTGTTGTGATGGTTTGGTCTGCCCAGGCTAGCATTGGAAACAAATTGTAGAAAATTATATTCTAATATATTCTTTGGAATGGTAAACTCTACTTCACATGATGTATTTATGAATTCAGCAGTATCTAATGAAAGCATTTCTCTTATACTGTGAGTAAATACAAATTATCAGTTTTATTACTACCTTCACAGAAGAGATGAACAAGCTGCAATCTCTATCTCAAGAAACTAGCATGCTAGGAAAAAAGTCTCCACAGAGGTATAATTTTTATATGCAAACAGAAATTCTTTCCAGATATCTGTGGATGCATAAAGAAGTCCAACACAGAAAATAGGCAATAGAGAAAATTTAAAGAGTTCTTTTTTACAGTCCTAAATTCATTTCTGACCACATCCCTGAAAACCAACACCAAAAACTAGAGATAAAATTTCGTACCATTTAATGATGACAAAGGCATAAAAATTGTAGTGTATTTAATTTATTAGAAATGTCATCTCTTCCCATGTTCACAGCATGGTACCATGCATTTTGCAGCACTATTTAGCGTTGTTGTCCTCAAACTGTCAGATGTAATTCTAAGCACCAAATGTCCTAATCCTGCACAAAATATATAAATATAGTGCTTACAATAGCTCAATTAAGGCAAACCTATGGCACGGGTGCCACAGGTGGCACACGGAGCCATATCTGCTGGCACATGAGCCGTTGCCCTAGCTCGGTTCTAATGAGTGTGCTGGCCAACTGATTTTTGGCTCACACAGAGGCTCGGGGGGGCATTTTTGGCTTCCAAAGAGCCTGCAGGGGGAATGGGAGAGGGCGTTTTTACCCTCCCCTGGCTCCAGAGAAGCCTTTGGAACCTGGGGAGAGCAAAACATAAGCCTACTGGGCCCACCAGAAGTTGGGAAAGAAGCTATTTCTGGCCTCCAGAGGGCCTCCCCTGTTTTTGCCCTCCCCAGGCATTGAAATATGAGTATGGGCACTCAGGCATGCGCAATAGTGTGTGTCCACACTCATTTGGCACCCAAGGGGGAAAAAGTTTGCCATCACTGCAATAGGGTAAATTATTCCAGAATCTCAAACCATTTTTTCTTTCATTCAATTGTGTCTGATTCTCAGAGAATGCCTGGGTTTTTCAGAAGTAGTTTGCTACTGCTTCCTTCCTTGGGCTGAGAGGAAGTGACTATTGTTCTATTATCTAAAAATATTAATTTAAATTATAGATGTGTAAGTGACCATGAGGAAGGTGGAACTAGAAGAAACAAGCAATCAGAATAAAAATTGGAGAAAGGAATGTCAACAATCTTTAATTCAACACAGCTTGACAACACAACTCGCCTTTTGGTAACCAAAGAAGGCCTAAAACATATGAACAAAAGGATTAAAAAACAAAGCAAAAGATGACTTCTTCCTGAACATCAAAAAGACCAAACTTTACAAACTTGGAATGAAATGGAAAGGGAAACAAAAAATGATGGTAAAGAGATAAAATTAGTGCAAAAGTTCCCTTTCCTACAATTGCAGATTGAGCAAGGCAGTAAATGAAATTTAGAAATAAAGCTTTGGATTGTATTGGGTCAAACAGCAATGATGCCCATGAATTGAATATGGAATAACAAGGACATTAGTCTGGCAATTAAATGCAGATTAGTCAACCCTATCATGTTTCCCATAGCTTCCTACAGTTATAGGAGGAAAAAATGACTTGTTCAAGTTACAATGTTGGATAAACTCCTATGCGTTCCTTACACATCAAAGGTAACAAAAAGCAAGTATTGGGGGGAATAAAACTAAACTTATTGCAAAGGGGGAAATCAGAAAATGATGCCTTATTTATTTTGGTCATGTCATCCAATAAAACTCACTGGAAAAGGCAGTTTTGCTCAGAATGGTGAGTATTAGAAGAAAATGAAGCCACCATAAAACTCACAAGTACTTGCTGGTTTGGAAAATCTTTCTAATTATGGCTTGTGTATAATGTTATTAAAAATCTCACATGCTGACTTTGATGGCCCCAAACCCAGAATTATTTAAATATTTTTACAACCCTTTAATAAATTATTAAAATATTATTTTCACATTCCTCTAGTTTAGCTCTCCATTTAGTAGTTCTTCACTTTGTATTATGATATAAGAATTTGCTGAGCTATTCTTTTACTTAAATATCTACATATACGTTTATTGCACAGTTGGATAGCTGTTTAGGCTGGATTTGGCATTGTATCCTTCTATAAAATCCTACCCAATGACCTGGGATAGTAGATGTTGTTTGATGGTGTTAAAGGTATAGTTGCTTGATGTAAGCTGTGCCAAGTAAACATGGCATTTGCAATTAACTGATGGTGATTTAATCAATGCTGGTGGCATTCAAATGGCATTCCATTTTTTTGGGGGGGGGGAAGAGAGTGCTAAATCTGTCAACATCTGCATGGATGAGAGGCATGAGTAATTGTCATTATTGTCTTACAATCCAAGAGCTTTTAGTTTTGCTTGAGTCCAGTCCAGTTTTACAGCTGTCTATCTAAAGACTGGGATTTTCCAGGTGTTAATTGACTTGACTGCAATTCCTCTACTGAGTTTGGACTTTAAGATCTTCTTCACTCGCATGAGTATTCACTTTTATCCTTCTTCTTAAGTTTAATTAATTAATTAATTGCTATTTTCCTTCAAACACTTAATAGCATATATATCAATAAAAATAATAAATCATAAAAATAATAAATAAATAAACTGGGGACCTTTGTCTCATTTTAATTTCCTCGTGGAAACATGCTTCTCAAAACATTTTGATATTTCTTATATCAAAATATAAGTTAGCCCAAAAGGTTGGCAGCTGTAGTCTATATATGGTACTTTGAGAGATCAATAATATCAACATAACATGTTTACAATGAACTCCATAAGTTTTAGTCTTCAATAAAAGGTTCCAACCTTGGTAACATAATGTACAAATTATCCAGTGGACTGAGAGGAAAATATTGTTCTCAGACATTTCCTTGCAAAATCAGTTTAGAACCTAGAATATGAATAGAAATATTGTGTGTGTGTGTGTGTGTGTGTGTGTGTGTGTGTGTGTGTGTGTGTGTATGCATGCATGCATGTATGTATGTATGTATGTATTTCTGGTGAAAAGTGTTTGTCACTACTATTCCCCTCCTGTAAATATGTAAAAGGAAATTCTACACTTGGCTGGTCTTTTATCCAGCAATTTCTCATGCATCTTCCATTTATGAAGTAGAAATCATGACTGTGAAAATAATTTCTGAAATATTATGCTGCAATATAGAAAAAGATATTATGGGCAATACCATCATTGTTTTTCCCAAAACAAGACATCCCCTGATAATAAGCCCAATCGGACTTTTGAGTGCATGGCAATAAGGGTTCAAAAAAATATAAGATAGGGTCTTATTTTTTGGAAAACATAATAAATGTCTCATTTATTTGGGTAGAGATGAAATCTCAATATCTGTTTTGACAATGTTTCAGGCTTTAAAGCACTAGAATGAAACATTGTAAAACAGATATTTTGAGAGAGTATCCCAGAAGAGTAACCCAGGATTGCAAAGCAGAATAGTCCTGGAGAAAACTGGTGATAGGTTTTGTGAAAAGGAATCTACTTGCTATAAATGATGCATCTTCCTTTATATTGTTTTTGATCATTTCAATTGGAAGGATTTGTTTTATTTCGTTACCCATTAAGAGAGATAAAAGATCATAAACTGCATGAATGGAGTGGAGTGGAATGGAATGGAGTGGAGTGGAGTGGAGTGGAGTGGAGTGGAATGGAATGGAATGGAATGGAATAGAATAGAATAGAATAGAATAGAATAGAATAGAATTCTTCATTGGCCAAGTGTGGTTGGACACAAGGAATTTGATTTTGGTGCATATGTTGATACAACATTTAGTGAAAGTCATTGGTTACTAATAAGCAATCAAATCATACTAGGAAACAAAACAATATAAATTGTAAAGATACAAGTAAGATAGCAGAATGAGAAGAATAATAGTAATATAGTCTCAGTAAATAATTTGACAGTGTCATGGGAATTAGTTGTTTAGGAGGGTGATGGCATTTGGGGAAAAACTATCCTTGTGTCTAGTTGTTCTGGTGTGCCCTATAGCATCATTTTGAGGGTAGAAGTTGAAACAATTTATGTCCAGGATGTGACGGGTCTGTACATATTTTCACGATCCTCTTTTTGACAACTGCAGTATATAGGTCTTCAATGGAAGGCAAGTTGGTAGCAATTGTTTTTTCTGCAATTCTAATTATCTGTTGAAGCAATGTCTGTCTTGTTTGGGTGCAGAGCCAAACCATACAGTTATAGAGGTGCAGATAACAGACTCATGGAAGTAATTCTCAAGTAATCTAGTTGTCCTTTACCTGTGTTCACAGTATACAAGTCAAATGGAATTTATAAACATTCATGGTTGCTAGACCCAAAACAATTGGCCATATAGCTTACTATTATCCCTATCCTTGCAGTCAGATACCTTCATGTAAACTAAAATTATCTAAAGATTACCACAAAAATATTTTCTATGCATTGGTAGCAATCTATCTGCCCATGAGATTTACATCACAGTGTTCCTCCAGAAAATCAAAATAACATGTTTAGCTCATTCACCAAGATTTTTCATATAAAATCTCTGCGTGGTCTGTATTAAAGTAAATCAGTGAAGGATCTGAAAGGCAATGTGAAGAGTGAAAAACAACTCATCTCAAGCAATCAGTTGCTAGATAAAGGAACTACATCTGCTCAGCAATATGACTGCCATATTCCCACGTTAAGGATGGGAAAGGATGCATATTGGTGGTGGGTTGCTCCCAGTTTGTCATGGTTTTAAGAATCGGTGGTGCCGGCAGCGGGGGGCTCTGCCCACCTGCCTGAGACACTTCTGTGCATTTACAGAAGTGTTGCATATGTGCGCAAGTACACACGCAAAATGGTAGTAAAGAGTTTTAGAACCCACTACTGGTGAATATATTGTGTAGAATTTATTTATTTATTATTTATTCATTTGTCCAATACACAAATATATAGGAAGAAAAATAGACATGTAGTAATATATATAAGGATAAAAGTGAACTTAGAGGAGAGAATATATGAAAGAAAGAGAATATATATGATAAGTGAGAGAAAGGAAAGACAATTGGACAAGGGATGAAAGGCACACCAGTGCACTTATGTATGCACCAGATTCAAACTTAATACGAACCGCTCCAAACTTGAGTGTAAAAAATATGATTTCAACAATCGAGTTATCGAAGCATGGAACTCATTACCGGACTCAATTGTGGCCTCTTAGGAACCTGGAGAGGTCAATCGTGGAGAGTCTAAGGAAGAAATGTTGGGGGTTAGGGGTTGACACAATTGAGTCCGGTAATGAGTTCCACGCTTCGATAACTCGATTGTTGAAATCATATTTTTTACAGTCAAGTTTGGAGCAGTTCGTATTAAGTTTGAATCTGTTGCGTGCTCTTGTGTTGTTGCGGTTGAAGCTGAAGTAGTCATTGACCGGTAGGATGTTGCAGCATATGATCTTGTGGGCAATACTCAAATCGTGTTTTAGGCGCCGTAGTTATAGGCTTTCTAGGCCCAGGATTGTTAGTCTATTTTTGTAGGATATTCTGTTTCGAGTGGAGGAGTGAAGGGCTCTTCTGGTGAAATATCTTTGGACATTTTCAAGGGTGTTGATGTCTGAGATGTGGTATGGGTTCCAGACAGATGAGCAGTAGTCTAGGATGGGTCTGGCAAAAGTTTTGTAGGCTCTTGTGAGTAGTGTGAGATTGCCTGAGCAGAAGCTGCGTAGGATCAGGTTAACAACTCTAGAAGCTTTTTTGGCAATATTGTTGCAGTGGGCTTTAGCACTTAGAATAAAATGAGAGAATGAACAAATGAGCATCAGAAACATTTGTCATTATAATACATGCTGTCAATATCATGCATCACTTACCACCTACCACCATCACCTTCCTTCATCACCTACCAATGTAAATAAGGCCACTAAGATTTAATGCACATTTTCATTTCTGTATGGTTTGAAAGCTTTCTTTATCAGAAACAAGATTTTACTTCAAATGCATTGAGCTTTAAGTAATGACTTACAATAGCATAATCAATCTCTGTACAAGCTACAATTCTAAGAATTATAGGCCAAACCTTTATAGTAGTAGGTATGTTGAGAACATAGCAATTATCTATGATGTGATACAAAGAGTTTTAATATAAAATATAAAAATTCCTGGGGTTTGTGGAGGGGATAAATGTACCGTACAGTACTGTACAATAAATGTACAGTGCTGTACTGTACAATAAGTATACAGTAAACTCTTCTATTGCAAGTCTGTGGCAAATTAACTTGGTAGCCTAGCCAAATAGTAAGCAAACTGGGGAGGGTTGGGAGGAGGGAACGGACCATTCTACTTTCTGACTACAACTCATGCATATTATTCTCTCAGAAAAAATGCAATTTAGTCGCTTTCAAAATGTCAATTTTCATTGCATTGCGTTACCATTCCATTTTTCAAACGCTTGTGTAGAGAACTGAAAAAATTATCGTACATTCAATGGAAGCCCACTCATGGCTTCAAGATCTCCTTTAATAAAAAGCTAAACATTGGCTGGGATGTTAGGATTATTTGCCAGCCACTTTTTCCAGAACTGGCACGGCTTCATTAAATTTTGCAGGAAAATAATATATAGAGAGTGGGAGGGAGAGAGGAAAAACCAGAGAATTTCTGGTTCCTATGAAATGGAAATTGTGCCAACACAGTATTTAATATAACTTGACTTGGTCTTCGCTCTTTGCTTATGAACTGACTGTTTATCGATATAACAGACTAACTAACCAATATTATTGGGCATGTGAGCAAGATTCTTTGCTTTTTCCTTTCTTTAGCTTTTGTTTGTTTCTGTTTTGTTTTCCCCTTTATTTCTGAAAATATAAAATGGTTACAATTTGCAATGCATTTGCACAAAATGCTAAGTCTAATGTTAATTTTGGTTGGGGGTTTTGCTGCTGTTGTTGTTATTGCTAGATTAGCAAAGTGTGAGATCTACTAAGCTAGCTGTTGGTATAGTTTAAAGTATAAACCCAGAACACTGGTCAGTTCTGTAAGCAGTATCTGCCAACCATATAAAAATATCCAATATTCTGTTCTCATACCAGCACAGTAGGGAGCTTTGAGACACTCATAGCATGGCAGAAATACAACAGTATCTTCTTGCTCAAGCTTTTCAGCATTTGCCATTGAGAATTACATGTATCTTGTAACAAGAATACAATAACATCTGGTTGCAGGATCCAATCTGAGTCAGTCACTTGGAGCAGAGGTTTACTTGGACTTGTGCAACAGTCCATCCTTAGGTAATTTCTCTCTGTCTATTGATAGAATATATGCACTGGGCTGTTCTTTGCATAGTATTTATGTACTGCCTGGTTGTGTGTGGCTTTTAGTTGTTAATTGGGATATTGATGGCCATCTATTAAATCATTGGTGGTTGTTTCTTTCTGCTGCCATGCCAGAGACCCAGTGACTGACTTAGATTGGATCCTACAACATTATCCCTGGACACTTGTGTTTCCCTCATTCATAACATCTGATTACCTCAGTTTCCATGGCATTATCTACTTATAATGGCTAGCCACCACTTTCATAGCAAACTCAAAAATAGCAAATAGCAAATCTGTGTAGATAGATGTTTTTACATACAATAGGAAAATCTCTGAAAATATCAAAATCTTTGATAGGCCAGGTTTCTTTTGAAAAGCAAAACCAATTAAAATTTCACTGAGTAAGTATGTGCTTTAGATCCCACACAACATTAAAGAGAATTTTTAAAAGATGAGAAGAGTCTACTGTCAGGAAAATTTCAAACAAAGATAATTCATATGAAATTATTGCAGATACATTCCCCTTTTCAGAAGAAAAGAAAGCCTGAATGTGATTTAAAATGTACATCTAAACAGATCACTATTTCTCTAGATAAGAGTGTAAAAGTCATTTTGTTATTTATTTAGCCAGAATCAGAATTCTTTAAAACTTGCTGAAATTGCTAAAGCTAAAAATACTATGATAATAATTAGTGTGTCTGAAAATCTAACAAGTGTGCTCTATTGCATAGAGAACTGGAAATCTTTTTCTAAATGCACAAAACAGAAATTAACTATGTGGATTGGGGAAAGAATTGTTATTATTGTTGTTTTTGTTGTTGTTGTTGTTGTCCAAGTTTGTAGATTGTATTTTGCATTTTTATCCACCTTTCGAGTCCTTTCCATAGCTATGAATAGGTAGTTGTTGTTTAATTGTGTTAAAAGTATTGTTGCAGAATGGAATGGAATTTGTACTCTGGTGCATAATACCTCAGTGTACATACAAACAAGAAAATAATATCATTATAAGATGATCATATAGTTATATTTTTTGGGAGAAACACTCTTTTTCTAGCTCTTCTATTGAGATCTGTCCTGTCTGGCTAAATCTCTGGCATAGCTCTCATCTTACTCAGAGCATAAAAACTCTACAACCTTCTGCCCAGGCCGCTTTATTACCAATAATTAATCTCAATTTGTCTTTATCAAGAAACATGCTAAAAACCAGTGATGAGATCATAGGAATGCCAGGGCAACTACCGCTCCAAGTCTTCGGAGAGGGGTGGCATACAAATCTAATAAATAATAAATAATCATAATAATAATTCCAATTCAGCAATTATCAGCAAGGTCCCAAAAGCCGGCCAAAATAGGATCGTAAATTCTCAGTTATTAAATTCTTGGCTCTCACAGTTTACTCACTGAGCTCCATTCAAAGCCGGTATTTCTTCCACACCTATTTTCCCATGAGCCTCTCTTTTTATACCCAAAGGGATGGCAAAATGTACATAAAGATTTTCAATGTCTGAATCTACGTCTATAGTCTATAGAGATATTTGTGCCCGTCTCTCATTTTTCTGATTCTAGCATCTAATGTTGGTTCCTCGATGTTCCCCTCATCCTCTGACTCAGACATTACCATAGCTAGGGGTACTACAGTCTCTGGTGGTTCTCCAGGCTCTAATTCCCCTTCACTCTCAGACTCAGTTGGCAAAAACACTGGTGTAGGATACCCAGACGGACCAGTTCATCCTCCTCCCAGTCTGTGACCAGCTGAGTCAGCTGTGAGGCACTCACAACAACAACCACATCAAGTTAGTGCTATTATTTTTAAATACAACAACACAAAGTCATAGCTGGCAGTTATTTATCTGGGGTTAGCCTTCATTTACATTGAGTTTTTCCAAGAACATAAGATGTCATAATATCTTGGCATAGTATATGTGTAGTTGTAAGCACTGTGTGGCTTTTTAATAATTGACAGATTGAAAGATTTTCTAAGTGTTATCCAAGAATTTTTGTATTGCAGCCAGGGTGCCAATAACCAGTAGGACTACACTGTCAGTTAATGACATTATCTTTTTGTATCACAACAATACAAAAAAAAAGATGTTGAGACTCTAGAAAGAGTACAGAGAAGAGCAACAAAGATGATTGGGGAACTGAAGGATAAAATGTATGATGAACAGTTACACGTTCTTTGCAACTCTATTGTACTGCTACAGTTACAATGAGAACTTGGGTCCCACAGAGTGTACTGTACTGCTACAGTTACAATGAGAACCAGTTAGGTCCCACAGAGTGGGTCTTCTCCGGGTCCCGTCAACCAAACAATGTCGCTTGGTGGGACCCAGAGGAAGAGCCTTCTCTGTGGCGGCCCCGGCCCTCTAGAACCAACTCCCCCCAGAGATTAGAATTGACCCCACCCTCCTTGCCTTTCGTAAGCTGCTTAAAACCCACCTCTGCCGCCAGGCATGGGGGAACTAAGATACACTTTCCCCCTAGGCCTTTACAATTTTATGCATGGTATGTTTGTATGTATGACTGGTTTTTATATAATGGGTTTTTAACTGTTTTTTAGTATTAGATTTTGTTGTACTGTTTTACTGCTGTTGTTAGCCGCCCCGAGTCTGCATACAAATCCAAATAATAATAATAATAATAATAATAATAATAACAACAACAACAACAACAACAACAACAACAACTTCAAGGGAGAGGGGAGAGAGAGGGAGGGAGAGAGAGAGAGAGAGATTAGACTAGACAACATGATAAATGAATGAATTCCAATTTAAAGGATTAACTTTTGGGAATAACCAGATTGGCATATTCTTGAGAAAAAATAGAATGTTCCAGTCATCTCTAGATAATTTCATTCTAGAATAGGCTTTGCATATAGTAACCTAATATCGCTCTTGTTCAACAAGATTCTTCACAATCCTTTGGCTGCAGTATCTTTTCATAGACAATATAGGAGCTGAAGAGGCATAAATTGACATATTATAAAAACAACAACAAAAACAATAATGGTGTAGTTGCTTTCTTTTTACTATTTGTCACAAAGAGGAAGACAGACCCACAGAGAGAGGGAGAAAAGGATATGAATAAGTAAATATTTGTCCTAAGAAACCACTATTTTTAGCAATATTACCATGTTAAAAATTGGAACACTTCTGGTTGATATTTTATTTAGAATGTAAGCTCTTTTGATACTGCCCAGATCTGATATTTAACTAATTATATAAAATGTATTATGCTTTGCTGAATTTTCCTGAAGGGCCATTAGTGAAGAATCTTTGCCCACAAGACCAAAATAAAACACAAACCAAAGAAACCTGGGTTAAGCAAATTACTGTAATTTGAAAAGGATTTCCAGAGAATTGTAGTGTGGAACTATTGCTGTGTATTACACAAAGTATGTTCATGGGGGGTAAAGAATTCCTGTAAATCAATTGAGCAATGCAAGATGTCACAAAACATGGCATAAAGCCAGTGTGGCAAATAATTAATCTAGCACAAATCTTTAGGATTGAGTTGTAATAAATTTTATAAACCTATTTTCATATACACAATTATTTCACCTCCTTAAACTTCTAACACATGTGAATTTCACTGAAGATACAGCATAATTTTAATAAAGTGAAATGTGCACGTAGTGATCCTAGTACAGAATAAGTATTGGGATTGTTTTTAACCTTCTACTCTATTGAAAATGTAAGTCACCATTCTTCCCAGTTCAGCATTTGTACTGTAAAATACTGCTAAAATGATACAGCTATTAAAAAACTATATAATCACTATATAGGATGTGTATTTAAATAGTCGTTTACTCCATCTATATATTATGGAATGTCATTATTGTATTTACTTCTGTGTACAATATTAACTTTAAAAATTGCCTGCTATGGAATTACTCTGAAAGCATCTAGTGCAGGAAAAATAGGAAATAAAGCAGAAAGACAATAACTATGAAATTCAGAAATTTCTAAGTGGCATGTGATGCTATTGCCATCTTGTGGCTTTTTAGAAATTATTCCTAGAAGTGCCCAATTTCTTTCTTTCAACAGGGGACCACATTTAAGGTATTATTTTCTGCCATAATGCATTATTTTTAAAATGCAAGGTGATCTTATTTTTTTTCTAAACAACTGTTCATATATACCTGTTCTGTTCATATATACCTTGTTTTCCCCAAAATAAGACATCCCTTGATAATAAGCCCAATCGGGCTTTTGAGTGTATGGCAATAAGGACAAGCGCTTTTATCAGGGTTCAAAAAAATACAAGACAGGGTCTTCTTTTCAGAGAAACATGGTAGTCTTACCTAAAATTATGTCCTTTCATATATTTGTGATTCCAACAGCATCAGTAATGATTACTATAAGAGATTTGGTTTACAAACACAAATATTTGGAGAGAGAGAGAGAAGGGAGGGAGGGAAGGAGGGGGGAAAGAGGGAAAGGGAGAGAGATAATTTACATACATTTAATCTCGCCACTGGATTTCCTTCAAGCTTTATACATTTATACTGAAGTGGAAATAGAATAATAAAATAATTCCCATTGAATTGAAATTGAATTGAACTGAAAATCCATAAGATTATATGGATTTTTTAATGAGCCATGTACAATCTAATTTGTGTTTCTTTTCTTTTCTTTCTAAAAATGCCATATCTAAAGTAGTTCATTTTAAAAACTTAAAATTTAAAATGTAAGCATTTTAAGAGAACATATATTGAGCAATGACAATCCCTATTTTTATCACTGTACTTTCCACTTATTATTATTAACTTTTGTTAACATTACAATTTTTTATCCAAAATCCAAGTTCTTCAACACTTGCCAGTATTTTTTACACAAACAGTATTTCTTACTTAATACTACCAAACAGTGTTATATAGGATGCTATTAGACTTTGATGTGGACAATAAAGGGTTACAGATAGTACAGGAAATGGACTTTGAGAACAAAATTGAGGAAAATATATCTTGTTCCCTATGGGGGTGGAAAACCTATTTTTGTCCTCAGCAAAAATGCAAAAAATGCAGCTTAAAATATTCCATAGATAGTATCACATCATGTGTGTACTTTCCCACATGACAGAAAGTTATTTGATTTCATGTTGGAAACAATATTAAGGTTAAAGCAATGTTCCCCCATTTAAAGTAAATTGATACAATTAAAACATTAAAAATTTATGAAGCTAAACATTCACAGTTTTTCTTAATAGCAGCAAAACAACATACTCTGGGTAGATATTGATGTTCATCCATCATTTTAGAAGAGGACCTTGACATCTTGGAGGGGGGATGTTAAGACTTGCATGTGAATTGGATTAAAGTGAAGAAGAGGTGCGCATGTCAGCCTCACTCTCTCTTCCCAGATTCCATCTTGCTCCAATAGCAAGACAAGAGACAAGACAGTTGGAGATGGGCTGGGTGCAATGGTTGACCAGGACGTCTTTTGTCTCTTGCCATGCTCTTAGCAGGGGTGGGCAGCAGGCAGGATGGGATGGAACACAGTTCCACCGGCAGAAATGAAGATGAGTGTGCAGCTCCACCTGATCTGCGGCTGTCACTTCCTGGATTACAGGTCTTGTCTCGGCTCTCCTTTTTTTCTCTGCTGCTGCTGCTGCATCTGTGCTCCTTGCTTTTTTCATCTTTCCTCCTTCATGGCCTCAGACAAGCTTCCCTCTCTCCTGCCCAGCTCCCCTCCAGCCTCACGCAGCCACCTCCCACCTGAGGTGCAAGCAGAAGGCATGAATGGAAGTGGCTCTGGCAGCCTTTATGCTTCTGGCAGCACCCATTCGCCTAGCTACCCCGCCTGAGGCGGGTGTGTGTGACCCAGGAAGGAGAGCATGGGAAACGCGAAGCAAATTGTCACCCCAGGGAGCAACACTGGTAAGGTTGTAAGTCGAGGACTTAACAGTTCACTTAAACAATGATGATCGTTCAAGCCACTCCCACCTGGTCACATGGCCGGCAAGCCATTCCTACCCAGTGACATGACCTTTAAGCCACACCCATGAAATAAGCCACACTCACAGTGTGGCAGTAAAATTTGGCTGCCCATTACTGGCTCTTAGCATACCACATTGCTTGTAGAGACCGCCTTCATGACTGTTGTTCTAATCTAGTAGATTTCGTCTGCTCATTCCACTTGAATCTGCCCTTACATGTTCAGGATGGACAAATCACTATCTTACCAAAGGTCAATGACCCAATGGCTACTCTCAACCTGGTTTGGCCAGCCTGTCAGAGTGTGGCCACTGCGCATGCTACAGCTACTGGAAGCCACAGGTTAGAGTGACAGGTGGGGACCAAAGGAGAGCAAGCTACCCTAAGAGCTGCTCTAAAATGGGAGGATATACATGCAATGAGAAGGGGCAGGGTGTCATTAAACCTTGTCCTTCATGGCCCTATATGCTGTGGCATACCGAATACCTTTACTTTCCCATTGAAGTGGAACCTATTTATCTGCTTGCATTTGTATGCCTTTGAACTGCTATGTTGGAAAGAGCTGCAGCAAGAAGGGGAGCTCAACTCATCACATAGTACTTGGGTCTCAAACCTTCCAATCAGCAAGATTCCAAACTCAACCTTCCAGTCGAAAAGCAGAGTGTGTTAACTTCTAAGCTAGCACACACCCATTGTGTGTGTGTGTTTATATTGTGTGAAGAGATGAGAGAGAGAAATACAGATATAATATAAATCTATAAATCAGTAGATATAAATACAGTGTATAATAAGAAAAAATTAAAAATTAAATAAAAATAAAAATGCTTAATGCTTACAGAATGGGACTATATAATTAATTACATTTTTAGGATATTGCAAACAGTGAGAGGATGGGTTATAAGTCCTGTTTTTCCAGTGCCATTGTAACTTCAAACAGCTGCTAAACAAATAGTGTAAATCAAGGACTACCTGCATTACTCAAATGGGAAATTACCAGGAAATCCCACGCTTTAAATAAAGAGAATTGATTAAAAAAATTATTTTAAAAGGAAAAAGCAAGCAATTGTTTCTTAGTTGACATGAAAACACTATCAACTAATATTGTTCTAAGGAAGACTTTATGGATATGTCCAGTAATGGGCAGCCAAAATTTTTACTGCCACACAGTGAGTATGGCTTATTTTGTGGGTGTGGCTTAATGGTCATGTGACTGGGTAGGAGTGGCTTGCCAGCCATGTGACCAGGTGGGGGTGGCTTCAACGATCATCATTGTTCAAGTGAACTGTTAAGTCCTCAACTTACAACCTTCCCAGTGTCGCTCGCTGGGGTGACAATTTGCTTCATGTTTCCTGCGTTTGCCTTCCTGGGTCACCCCCCCACCACCACCTCAGGCTGGGTAGCTAGGTGAACAGGTGCTGCCAGAAGCCTAAATGCTGTGGGGGGGTGGGCGGAGTCAATGGCCGCGGCGCCACAGGGCTCCCTTGCTCCCCACTGTTCGGGGGTCTCAGTTTCAAAAAACCGGACCCAATCCTTCCTGAAGGGGAGGAGATAAAGGGGACCATTGCTGGGGGCCTGGTTGGAGGTTGGCAGACCCCTGCTGGGTGAACCATCTTGGTCTCATGCCAGCGGTGGAGTGAAAGTTGGCCAGGCAAAAATGCCTGTGTCGACATTAGCTGCGGACAACAACACTTTGCAGGAGATTGAAGAAGACCGGAACCATCTGGAAAGAGAATAAAAGCTCAGCATTGGTGAGGTAAAGAACTTTAAGCGGTGTGCTGGTGTGAATTGAAATGGAGCTATTAAAAATTTGTTATGATGGAATTTTAAAAGCTGGAAATAGATTGCAGCAGCTGCTCAGGAATGGAAGCAAATAGCGGCAGCACGTTTCAGCGAAAATGCGTAATATTCTGTTTTCTGGTTTGAAGAGCTTTAAAGGTTGTAAAAGAGATGGTTTAGGTCGGAGCCAATTGGATCTTTTTTAGCTGTGCTATTGATTATTGTCTGAAATTGTTTCCTTTTGCCTGTGAGGATATGACGTGTCGGCTCGGGAGACAATTTGCCATCTTGGATTTGAGAGTCATCTCAGTGAGGAGATTTGGATGTTAACATCGTAATGGAATGAAAGAGCTTTACAAAGCTATTGGATTAGAATTGTTAAGAAGTGCTTAATAATGCCATCTAGTTGGAGACAAATATGGAAAAGAACTGGAGTCAGTGACTGGAAGAAAGCTTTAATTATTAATGGTATTTTGCATTTATTTAAGAAGAAAAACAGTGGTATTAGAATGGACTATTTGGCAAGAAAGTATAATCAAAGGAGTTTATTTATGGAGAATGAATTATGGGTTTGGAAATTTGTTTGATGATAGTAACATAAAGGAAAAGGGCCCTTTGTGAGGTTTATATGATAGGTTTATATGAAAATATGAGAGGTTTACATGATAATTTTTTTTAATAAGAAATGAACCGTTTTCTGATTTAAATTTAAAAATTTAATAAGGGAATTAAGACCTTCAACTGATAGTAACTTTTTATTTTTAATGTGGATGATAAGGAAGATTATGATTGTTATATGGTTTAAATATGATATTTTTATATTATAGAGACTATTGATCATATATTTGAGAGAGCTTTTTGCATTATTTAGATTTAAATATATAAAAATGGAAAGGAGAAATTGATTTAGAGGTGATTAGGAAATACAGAATACAGTAAATCATAGATGATATAGACTATAAAATTATGAAGAGCGTATTAATTGGTGAAGGCACTTAAGTTGAGCTAGGATTAAGGGAGGGGAACTCTCTTTGTTGGCTACTAGGATCATCACTTTAGGTTAGGGCATGAGGATTCCACTGGGCATGCAGCGATAAAATTAGATTAGGGCATAAAGATTCAGCTGGGTATGCAGCATTAATTATAGAAGTTGACCCCAGTGGACTATTGAGGAGTGGTTTTTCTTTCCTTTTTTCAGTTCTATTTTTTTAAAAATAGGGTAGGAAAATTTTACTGTACTTACATTTTTAGGTAATTAGAGAAGGTATTACTATATTGATGGGATTGCATTAATATAACTATAATTGGAATAGGAGGTTTTGGTGGAATATATAATAATAAGATGTGAATAGGATATGTTGAGTGGGAAGGAAGAAAGGCAAGGGGGGTGCCCCTCCCTTTTCTTTCTTCAAAAGACACCCTTTCAGTGCCTTTGCAAGCACGTTGTTCTCTGCAAAATCTTTCCTCCTCCAAGTCGCCCCTCCCTTTTCTTTCTTCAAAAAAGCAGCAGCAGCTGCTTGGGTTCGTAAGGTGAAAATAGTTCGGAAGAAGAGGCAAAAAAATCTTAAACACCGGGTTCGTATCTTGAAAAGTTTGTTAGAAGAGGCGTTCGTAAGATGAGGTACCACTGCAATTCATTCGAGTGGCAGGGTTCAAAAGTAACTGTTTGTGACAATACAAAGAGCATCTTTATTCTGAACGTTTACTCAAATATTTAAATTTTCAAAAAAGTTATAGATTACAAGATTTTCTTTTTCTTAGATTCTTTACAGCTGTTTGTTATATATAGTCTGTTTAGTCTAGCACTGATTTCAATTTAGATCTAAGTTAGAATCTTATTAACTATATCATTTGCAAATGTGTTCCCACTTTGTGCAGTGTGAAGGTAGTTCCAAAATAAAATAATAACTACAAATTAAAAATAGTAGGAGCATAAATAGCATGTATGGATATCCAATGATCTTCAGTTATTTCAGCCCAGCCTTGTCCATTTGTGAACTTCCTAATGTACTGAAACATTGGTCTCCAGAATGTCAACATGCTGGCTAAGAATTCTACGAGTTGCAATCCTGACACATTTGGAGGGTGCTGGATTGAAGTATCTGAAAATCATGTCTGTTAGATCAGCATAACAAAGGACTCTGAGTCACTGTAACTATTTTTTAAAGATTTATTTAACTCTAGCTGTAGTGTATGCAAAATGCCAGCCGTCTCCAAGCAAGCCACTTTTTAAAGAGTTTGCCTTGGAGGCGGTCAGCTCGGACAGCCATTCAAAACTGCCACTCATGGTTTGGCCAATTAGTGAGTGGCATGCAAATTTAAGCAGCATACTCACATACATATCACTCTTCCCCCCTACGTTCCTAGCTGTCTGTTCTGTTAAGCTCTCTGGTAGAATCTTCCCAAAAATGCACAGATACAATTTCAGACACACACACGTTTGAAAATTCAAAACAATGTTCTTTATAATGAAAATTCACTTAAACCAAGCCCTCTTTTGGTATAGCAAAGAGCACTGGTCTCCAAACAAACTGGTAATTTGTACAAGTCCCTTATCAGTTCTGTGATACTTAGCTTGCAGCTGTGAGGCAATTCACAGTCCTTCTTTTTTCACAAAGTGAAACACACTTTGCCCTGATTTAGTTTCAAAGCAGGGAAAAATCAGCACACAAAAGGTCAAAGTCAGTAAAGCAGTCACGAAACACAACGATCAGATAATCCTCCACAATAGCCAAACCCACAGGCTGCTCTTTATAGCAGCCTCACTAATTACCACAGCCCCACCCAACCACAGGTGGCCTCATTTTCTTTGATAATAATCTCTCAGTTGTTGTTGCCTATGCATCGCTCTCCGCATGTGTGGCTGTATCATTAACTCTTGTTCTGAATCCAAGGAGGAGCTAGATAATTGATCTCCTTCTGAGCTGTCTGCCACACTCTCCTCTTCCCTGTCATTCATGTCTTCTTGGTCAGAGGAGCCTTCATCAGCAGATTCCACCGGGGGCAAAACAGGCCTGCAGCATGTGGATGTCTCCCCCACATCCACAGTCCTTGGGGCAGGACCTGGGCCAGAGCTAACCACAACACTGTCAATCAGATGTTAATCCATATGACATAGTCCTGGAGGAAGATTGGTCACCTGATAGTCCTATTTGACCTGCGCAGCTCAGTTCCCATGTTGATCTTGGCCTGCAAGGCCGGATCTGCTGTAGCTCCACTGACAGCTCTTGAAAGAATCTGGAACCAGCCTTCATGCGTTGTAGCTGCAGCACCTCTGCTGGCCTCATGGTGGCTTGGATAGGCCACTGGAGTCTCGGGGAAGATCTGGTAAGTCACTGGTTTGATTCCTAGCCATCACTTCTTTATCTCCAGGTCATGTTTTGGTCAGGTTGGATTGCCTGCAGGACAGATACCTTTGAGAATGTTGTCCTCCTTTGTGATAGTCTCTGATTGTCAAAGCCTGGCATTGTCCTGGCAGTGCCTGAGCTGGTCAATGTGTTGCCTCCATTTCCATAAATTTTACAAGATTTGGGGCCAGTGCCTTCTGTTATGGTAGCTTTTACCCACTGTGATTCGCCAGTATAGTTCCTGGAAAACACTTTCTTTCTTTCTTTCTTTCTTTCTTTCTTTCTTTCTTTCTTTCTTTCTTTCTTTCTTTCTTTCTTGATTGATTGATTGGATTTGTTTGCCACCCCTCTCTGGAGACTCGGGGTGGCATACCCCCCACTTCCAATGTTTTTTCTGTTTTATTTGTGTTGGTAGGCATGTCCAGTGTATATAAGGGGTTCAGCCTATCCAGTTGTAATCGGAGCTTCTGGCCCATTAACAGTTCAGCTGGGCTTTTCTTTGTTGTAGTGCTCGTGGTTGTATGTTGTGCAAGCAGGAACTGGTCTATTCACTCTTGCTAGTCACCTGGACCCACTTGGCTAAGGCTACTTTGGTCAGCCTTACCATCTGTTCAACTTGTCCATGGCTAGATGGACGAAAGGGTGATATTAGTGTATGCCTGATTCCAAAGCTTGCTAGAAACAGTACCATCTGCCTGGCTATTAACGGGGGACCATTGTCTGAGTCTATCGTGTCTGGTAGCCCATGGGTGGAGAATAATTTCCTGAGTGCCTGGATAGTGGCACTTGTTGTTGCCAATGTCATGGGCACCACCTCTAACCATTTGGAATAGGCATCCACGACTATCAAAAATGAGTGCCCCTCAATTGGCCATGCAATGTCTATGTGCACCATTGTCCCAGGTTCCCTGGGGGTGTCCCACTCTGTTGGTGTGGTTCTATGTCTGGAAGTATAGCTGATAGGGAGGTGTATAAAATGAGACAGAAGGAGGCGAAACAGATAATATATGCTGCTAAAGCCTCAAAAGAGGAAGAAATTGCCAAATCTGTAAAGAAGGGGGATAAAACCTTCTTCAGATATATTAGTGATAAGAAGAAGAAAAACTGCGGCATCACGAAACTTAGTACCGGGAATAATACATGCATTAATGGGAATAAGGAGATCGCTGACCATTTCAATAGCTACTTCTGTTCAGTTTTCTCAAAAGACACCGTACAAAATAATACTATAGAGGGATATAGCATTGCTTCCAGCTGTACGGATTCAGCTCCAGTGATCTTAGAAGCCGATGTCTTAAAAGAACTTGAACGATTAAAGATAAATAAGGCAATGGGTCCAGATGGCATCCACCCCAGAGTTCTTAAAGAACTCAGATCTGTCATTACTACCCCCCTGACTGATTTGTTTAACCAATCCTTGTTAACAGGAGAAGTTCCTGAGGATTGGAGAATGGCCAGTGTTGTGCCTATTCACAAGAAGGGCAGTAGAGAAGAAGCTGGTAACTACAGGCCAGTTAGCTTGACATCAGTTGTAGTTAAAATGATGGAGACTCTACTCAAAAAGAGGATAAATCAGCACCTAAAAAACAATAACTTATTGGACCCAAATCAGCATGGCTTTACTGAAGGCAAATCATGTCAGACTAATCTCATTGATTTCTTTGACTATGTCACAAAGGTGTTGGATGAAGATGGTGCCGTGGATATTGCCTACCTGGACTTCAGCAAAGCCTTTGATATGGTTCCACATAAAGAGCTGATAGATAAATTAGTGAAGATTGGACTTAATCCCTGGATAGTTCAATGGATTTGCAGCTGGCTGAAGCATAGACATCAGAGAGTTATTGTTAATGGCGAGTATTCTGAGCAGAGTCAGGTTACAAGCGGTGTGCCACAAGGGTCTGTTCTGGGTCCTATTCTTTTTAATATGTTTGCAAGTGACATAGGGGAAGGTTTGGTAGGGAAAGTTTGCCTATTTGCCGATGACTCTAAAGTGTGCAATAGGGTTGATATTCCTGGAGGGGTCTGTAATATGGTAAATGATTTAGCTTTACTAGATAAATGGTCAAAGCAATGGAAACTGCAGTTTAATGTTTCCAAATGTAAAATAATGCACTTGGGGAAAAGGAATCCTCAATCTGAGTATTGTATTGGCAGTTCTGTGTTAGCAAATACTTCAAAAGAAAGGGATTTAGGGGTAATGATTTCTGACAGTCTCAAAATGGGTGAACAGTGCAGTCAGGCGGTAGGGAAAGCAAGTAGGATGCTTGGCTGCATAGCTAGAGGTATAACAAGCAGGAAGAGGGAGATTATGATCCCGCTATATAGAATGCTGGTGAGACCACATTTGGAATACTGTGTTCAGTTCTGGAGACCTCACCTACAAAAAGATATTGACAAAATTGAACGGGTCCAAAGACGGGCTACAAGAATGGTGGAAGGTCTTAAGCATAAAACGTATCAGGAAAGACTTAATGAACTCAATCTGTATAGTCTGGAGGACAGAAGGAAAAGGGGGGACATGATCGAAACATTTAAATATATTAAAGGGTTAAATAAGGTTCAGGAGGGAAGTGTTTTAAATAGGAAAGTGAACACAAGAACAAGGGGACACAATCTGAAGTTAGTTGGGGGAAAGATCAAAAGCAACATGAGAAAATATTATTTTACTGAAAGAGTAGTAGATCCTTGGAACAAACTTCCAGCAGACGTGGTAGATAAATCCACAGTAACTGAATTTAAACATGCCTGGGATAAACATATATCCATCCTAAGATAAAATACAGAAAATAGTACAGTATAAGGGCAGACTAGATGGACCATGAGGTCTTTTTCTGCCGTCAGACTTCTATGTTTCTATGTTTCTATGTTGATCAGTTCTCAATTCTTGTCAGGGATCACACATAGCTAGCCATGCCTCTATGTCTTTGTCTAGCTGTGGCCATGACACATAACTTCTTGCTAGACTTTTCATCCTGATAATGCCTGGGTGCCCCTTGTGTAATGTCTCATTGACCCTTTTTCTTAAGTTCCGGGGTATAATTACCCTTTCCCCACAGATCAAGCAACCCTTAATGACTGATAGTTCCATCTGCTTGCTCTTAAATGCATGGAATTCTTCTTCTGGCAATTCTTGCGGCCACCCCTTCAGCACCCAGTTCTTAACTTTTACTAGTGCCTGATCCTTATTAGTGTGGTCAGCAATCTCTTTGACTATTACTGTGCTGATTAGTTCAGTATCCACCAGCAAAGTGTCTGCTTCTGGCGCAGGGTCTGTAACAAGCTCTGGGTCTGGGCAACAGTTCAAGGCAGTATGGTGGATGTCCTTTCCTGCCCTGTAGCAGAACTTATAGCTGTAGCCTGACAGGAAGATGGACCAACAGGTCATTCTGGAAGACAAAAATTGAGACATTTGTCTGTTCCCTGCTAATAGCCCCAATAATGGTTTATGGTTGGTGATGAATTCAAATGTCCGGCCATAGAGGTAATCGTGGAATCTCTTTATTCTCGCAAATGCTGCTAATGGCTCCTTATCTATTTGACTGCAGTTCCTCTCAGCAGGGAATAATATCTTTGAATAGAAGGCAATTGGTGCCTCAAAGTCATTGGGGAATATTTAGCTCAATACTGCCCCTACTCCAAAAGAGTAAGCATCATGTGTGAGTCTTAGGGGTAAGGTGGTTCTGTATTGGATGAGAATGCTGTCCAATGAGAAGAGGTTCTTCACAGTTTTGAAAGTGTTGTCTTCTTTATTTCCCCAAGTCCATGTGACCCCTTTTCCCAATGTGGTGCATTTGTTCCTTTTTATTTGAAGTCCTTTTTCCTGGAATCTTTTCAGGACTTCCTGTAGCTGTTCCATTAACTGAGATGTACAGATCCCTGAGATGAAGACATCATGGAAATATGGCACAAATCAAGGAATGCCTTGCAGTAATCTTTCCATCATGCTTTGGAACAATTTATTTATTTATTATTTATTACTTAGATTTGTATGCCGCCCCTCTCCGAAGACTCGGGGCGGCTCACAACATGTAAAGAACAAATCACAGAAATCCTCCAATCCTGGAGCTACGCTGACACCAAATTGAAACCTGGTGCATTGGAATAGTCTGAGCCTCAGCTGTTTTGTCATCCATAGGCAGCTGCTGGTATGTTTGGCCTAAATCCAATTTAGTAAATATTTTCCCCCAGTGAATGTAGCAAATGCTGTACTATTGGCACAGGGCATGCGTTTTGTTGCAATGCTTTATTTATGGTAGCCTGATAGTCAGCATATATTCTGATGGAATCATCTGGCTTCATGGGGTAATAATGGAGGTCTCCCACCATAGTTCCCTCTAAGCCGAGCAATGAGCAATCGCTCACTTAAAAATCATCATCAACTCAGAGTTTTCCAAACCTGCCCAGAAGCCGAGAGGGAAAGAGTGAGAGGGAAGGAGAGAGAGAGGAAGAGAGGAAGAGAGAGAAACAGATAGAAAAAAGAGAGGAAGGAAAAGAGAAAGAAAAAGAATGGGAGTAAGGAAGAGAGAAAGAAAATCAAAATCTAGTTTGAAACTAGCTCAACTATTTAAGTGGCATTTTGATATTAATAGAGTTGCCCTGTTATGAGCTCACTGTTATAGACACACAGTACAGTATTTTATTTTGAAATTCTCTGAGGCAAAACAGGGTGGGTTTTTTGTTTGTTTGTTTGTTTGTTTATTATTTCTGTGCCGCCCAGTCCCGAAGGGACTGCCGCTCAGACACTATACTTTTCCGCCCCCCAAAAAAAAAAATTAGAGGGAACACTGTCTCCCACGTGGCGTGATCTTTTGGTTCTAGGATCCCTTTGTTCTACCAATTTATCAGTTTGGGCATCTACCTTTGGAAGGAGAGTTAGAGGCACTTGGCATGGCTTAAGCCTGATTGAGTTTACTATGGGTTTAGATTAAATGAGATGGGTTACCCCTTAAATTTACCAAGCTCATTGGAGAACACGTCCAGGAATTTTTTTGTTAGGTCACCCCCAAAGTTGTCAGTGAGGTGGTGGAACCCGGTGATCATTATGCCTAGGGATTTCAGCCATTTAACCCCCATTAGTGTTTGCCTCGGGCCATCCACAACTGTTCTGGCCAGGTTCCCTTTGAAATCTTTAAACTGCATGGGAATTTCTATCATTCCTAAAACTAGGATTCTCTTCCCCTGAAAGTCTCTCAGTAGTATTTGGCGGATCTTTAATTGTTTTGCCAGTAATTTCTGGCATAAACTGCTGTAATTTAGTCCAGGACATTATGCTATAGATAGGCTCAGTATCCACCTCCAACCTGCACAGCTGCCTGTTTATTTCTAATCCCATGAAAAGTTTTTTATCCTCCTCTGAAGCGGTGCCCCTGGCCTGCTTTGATTTTGGTGCCAGTTTCCTCCGCTCGGTCTGGGGTGATTTGGGGCATTTTGGAAGGCTTCAGGTTGGGCTGCTCAACATGCTTCTGTGATGTGGCCTCTCTTCTGGCAGCAGCAGTATATTACATCCCAGAGCCATCCCAGCTGGCTCTGGGGTGATTCCCTAGGCAACCCTCTGTAGCTGCCTCTGCAGTCATGGATCTGCCAGCACCTATCCTCCTCTTCTTCTCCATCTCCCTCAGCATCCAGAGCCTCTGTAGCCCAGTCAGTTTGGTGTTGAGTTTGATGGATAGCTGAGGTGGTCCTCCGGACATCTGCTGCAGATGTGTCCAATGCCTCAGCTGCTCTCATTGCTTCCACAACATCCTTGAATATTGCTCCCCTTTAACTAGTAGCTTCTTCTGGAGCGTTAGATCTCTCATACCCAGGATGATGTGGTCCTTTATCATGTCTTCTGTGTTGTCAAATTTGCATTTCTACACACCATCGGTGGAGAGGAGGGTTGGTAATGGTCAGCCAGCTTGCTCTGTAGCATAGACCAGACTACCGATTCAATGTCCTCTGGTGCCACGAGTGTCTAGGCTATGTTGTATATTTCTGGACCACAGTACATGAGGAAGAGAGCCCCCTTCCTGTTGTCTGATATCTTATGGAAATTGTTGGATTCCAGGAACATCCAGAACCTTGACATGTAGGTCTTCCATGATTCTCTCTCTGGGTCATAGAGTGCTGGAGCTGGTGATATCTGCTATGCCACTGGTATGGGTTGACTGTGCAGTTTTTCTCCTTTCTGTGCTTTGTTCTAAGCTAGCTACTGTGCCACATGGTCTCTTTTGTTCCTTAGTACTTTTATTGCCAGTGTTAGATAGGCATAACAAAGGACTCACGGTTTGGTCAATTAGCAACCGGCATGCAAATTTAAGCAGCATATTCACATACATAAAACGATCAGCAAGTCAAAATTCTGAAACAATAATTATGTTAAACTTGAAAGGAATAATCAAATAAGGAAACTAAATTCTAATCTCAGGGTTTCTAATAGTTATCAGGTCATTTGACATCTCTATTAAGTAAGGACAAGCTGCTGGGGAAAATTATATTTCAGAGGTCTCCTGATATTATGGACAACATAATTTAAGAAGCTAAAAAAAGAAGATAAGAAGAGCAAATTCTCTAAAGCATTCTGTCTGCCATTGCTAGAGATGTTAGTCACAGATATTCAAGATAGAGCTGACAATGACAAAATAAGGAGTGAGATAGATACTAAAGTTTAGATTTGAGCTTGAATCAAGAGAAATGAGCTATTTTCATCTTGTCTGGGGAAAACAGACTGTATTGCAAGATCAAATTTTGAATTAAATCATCAAGAGATTTTTGGCCATAATAAACTTGTAAAAAGTGTTTTCTTTGGTTTAACTCACTGCTACCTCTAATATATAAATTACGCTATTACAATTATTTTACCTGTACTTATATCAATTTTCTTTTGTTTTTAAAACATCTTTGGAATGTTTCTTCATATTCTGATTATAAATTTTTGCTTTCACATTGTTTTATCTTCAAATTACTTTTCATTCACTTAATTCATAAACTGGATTTTTTTTCACTCATGAACTAATCAGCTTCTAACACCATAATCTTATCTTCCAAATTAGAATTTAAACAAACCTCAGGGTGGAATTTGGATGCTAAAACAAATCATGTTTTAGTTTCAGAATGTAAAAGAACACAGGTTTAAACCCACCCCCTACCATTGCACCTCATTGGCTATTGTTAGGCCGGTCATTCTTTTTCTACAGGAATATCCCATATTTTGTTTGGTGTTGGAATAATTGGAGAAAAGCTATCATATACAGTAAATCACCTGGACCTCCTGGGAGAAAGTCAGGAAATACATAAGGGAATAGTTCACATGCTGAAATATCTCCATGCATACTTGACCTTATTACTATAAGAAAAGAAAGAGGACAAGGTATGAGCTCAAAGCTTACGTAAGGAAGGAATAGATGACACATGATCCATTATTCACTATTGAAAAGCAATTACCATCAGCTCTACTCAATACACTCACCAGTAATGTATGTGAATTACTGTAATTTAGTAACAACTTGAAAATTGAGCAATGTCTCTACGTGATGTAGAGATCATCATTTCCTATTATATCTGAATCAGGCCACTATGAAGAACATCTTACACTATATTTGCATTGTTCTCCCTCATAAATTTTGCAGTGTGTGTTCAGATTTTAATCACAGTGTGACTGGTATCAAATGAGGAACTACAGAAATGAGCTCTGCTTTCCTTACTGCCCTTGGTAGATTATAGCATTCTAAATCAAGCAAAGATCTTAAAGAATCAGAAGTTCAGAAGTATGCCTGTTGAATGGGAACACAAGCAAACAAGACGTTTCATTCATTGTGTCCCTCATTTGAGGTGATTTATGTGACATATGTTTTAAAAGGACTTATTCTGTCTCAGTTTTGGGGATGGATTAAGACCAATGCACAATAGTAGGGCTGTGCAACTTTCAAAAATCAGTCATAAGTGTTTTGAATTTCACATGAGCATCTCTCTGGTACTCATTAAGGCAGCTTATTACTTTTAAGATACCACTAGATACTGAAAAAAAAGATATGCCTGCTTTAACAATCACCTTGTTAAAGTACTTTTTGTAGTACCCACAATTTTTAATACCATATAGGAATTTGAAAGTCTCAAGCTTCTTTAATAAACAGTAAAAGTCGTCCACTTATCTGAATCCTTTCTGTTAAATTATTTGGAAAGCCTACATTTGAATTATCATGCCCAAGAGATGTTCTGTTCAAAAATATTGCCAAGCTATTTTAAAATCACAGTAAAATGTAAGGTTTGCATTTATTTTCTTTCATGATTGCTTCCTTATACACTGGTACCTCTACATACGAGTCTAATTCGTTCCAGACCCAAACTCGTATGTCGATCAACTCGCATCTTGAACGAATGCCTTTGGACTTTGTTTTTTGCGCCAAGATAACTGGAAGCAAGGAATCCTTGTGCCACCTAGTGGAAGCTCAGCTCGTATCCCGAATTTGAGCTTGGGTGTCGAACAGAAATTTTGTTCGCGTCTCGGCTCGTAACTTGGAATACTCGCATGTGGAGCAGCTCGTATCTAGAGGTACTACTGTATTTAAAGGTAAAAACATTAATTCCCTTACTTTCCTAAATCAAGAAAACTTTCCTCCAAGAACTCACTCTTTTTGTTGTGTTGCATTGTAATATGTACTCCCACACCCAAAATCAAACCATACCTCATCATATTGGGGGGGGTGAACAGTATAACTCTATTCTACTGGCCAACATGGCTCTGGCCTGGTGAAAGATCTGATGATGTACTCCATTTTCCTCCACCATAAACTTTATTAATCAGCTCAGAGATGTGGAAGATATGGTACCAAGCAGTGAATCCTCCTGGCTCGGAGGTAGCAATAAAGTTACAGGGGAAGAGCAAAGAGACTATAGCAGGAACCCCAAACAATTGCAATTATCTAAAACAAATAAATTTTACCAAAAAGCATTACACAACCTTAAACCATCTTTATCCATTGGACCTGATCGTCTATATGTGCGTATTTCTTTAAAAAGCTCTCCATAACCATAGCAGAACCTCTAAGCATAATTTTTGAAAAATCCTTCAGGACTAGCTTCTTACTCAACTTATAGTCTCTAGCCACAGTCATCCCTATCTTCAAAAAAAGGAGATCCAAGTAATGTTGACCACTCTCTTTATTTTGCATCACCTGCAAAGTCATGGAATCAATCATAAACCAATCCATCACTCTTCACCTAGAAACTAACAACCTACTCTCTAACAAACAATTTGGTTTCAGAAAAAAAAATATCCACAAACCAGCAACTCCTACACTGCAAAAACATATGGTCTCCACAAATCGATCAAGGTAAAACAATAGATGCAATTTACATAGAGTTTTGTAAAGCTTTTGTTTCAGTAGTACACGACAAACTACTTTGAAAACTAACATCTTATGGCCTCTCTAGTCCCCTTCTTGATTGGATAACTGCGTTCTTGTCAAACACACAACAAACGGTTAAAATAGGAAGTGCCCTATCAAATCTTGTGCCTGTCAACAGTGGTGTCTGTAATAATTGCGATACACAATTTCTAACTATTCTTCTTTTATTCACAGCAGGAGGTTAACAAGCGGCTGTAACACTTTCGCTTAGGCGCGCTCTCAGCAGAAGACGCGTAAGACCAGAAGCCGACCTATTTATAACATTTAGCCCAGCAACAAGCGGCGGCTGACAGCTATCCGATCTTGGCGCCAAATACAACAACCAATAGGAAACAGGTAAACAGTTTACATTACATTTGGTGATTTCTGCTTAACAACAACTATTAGAAATCTACCTAGATACAATTCTTTTTAAATAACTTCGGACATAACACCCCTCCCCCTTCTGGTTAGTTTTTTGTTACCGATTATTCTGACAAATAAGTAATATAATCATCCAACCGGGCAGGTCTTCTGGGTGTCCTTTCTGATCGGCGAGGATCATGGGATACTTGGGTGTCTACGGAAGAGGAGGGTTCCTCATGTCCTGATGAATACGATTCTCCACGACTGACATGCGGCAGAGAAGGGGCAGCGCTGGAGAGGTCAGTGTGCCCAGGTAAGTCCCAGTCTATTTGTTCCTGATTTCTGCCCGGCCTGTTATAACTCCCTGCGGGGAGTGAAGGAGTAGAAACCCCATTATTATTGTTAACCCCAGTTTGTCTCAAACTGGCTGTCTCCCGTCTTCCCCTTATGTGATCTATGTGTCGTTTCCATAGGCATCCATCAGTTAACTTGACCATATAAGTCTTTGGGCCAGATTGCTCGGTCACCGTGCCACGTTCCCATTGTTGGCCCCTGTCAAAAAATTTTAACAAATACTGGTTGACCTATGCACATTGCCCTTTCTGGAATAGACATATTTACATTTTTGAATTGTACAAAAGAGGGGTGCAGTCTGTCCAGGGGAGACCTCAACTTCCTCCCCATAAGCAGCTCGGCTGGACTCTTGTTAGTGGTTAAACTAGGTGTAATATGTTGAGTAAGGAGAAAGGTGTCCAGCCTCTCTTGCATCTCCCCTGGTGATGACCTTTTAATGGCCTCTTTGGCCACACGGACATATCTTTCCGCCATCCCATTAGACCATGCTGCGTGGGGCGATGTTAAAGCATGTCTGACCCCTAGATATGCCAAGAACACTTCAAACTGCCTTGAAGTGAACTGGGGTCCATTGTCCGACACTAGAACGTCTGGACACCCATGCATTGAAAATAATTTTCTTAAAGCAGTTATAACAGCAGTGGAAGTAGTGGACCCCAACAAAATAATGTCTAACCACTTAGAGTATGCATCCACTATAATGAGAAACATCTGGTTGCCTACCGGTCCTGCCAGGTCTATGTGTACCCTTGACCATGGGCTTTGGGGCATGTCCCACTGTGCAGGGGTGGTTTTTGGTGGATTTGGTCTCGTTTCTTGACACTGTGCGCACATGGCAACCCAATCCTCAATTGTTTTATCCAATCCAGGCCACCATACATAGCCTCGGGCCAGGGCTTTCATCCTGACCACTCCCGGGTGACCCAGATGTAGCATCTTCATGACCTGTGGTCTTAGAGTAGTGGGAATGACCACTCTGTCACCCCACAGAATACAATCATGCATGACTGACAGCTCCAACCATTTAGCTTTGTAATCCCCCACCCCGGGGTCTTCTCCATTTGGTGGCCATCCTTTTAAAATATATTGTAGCACCCTGTGTAAGGTAGGATCCTTATTTGTTTCAAGAGCCACTTCTTTGGCCGTAACCAAGGGGTCAGTATTTAAATCTATGAGGAGCACATTAGCTGCAGGGGCTGGGTCCTCTACCCTTTGACCTAAGGGGCAGCGGCTAAGTCCATCTGCATGGTTTATCATTGAGCCTCCTTTATGAATGAGCACATAATCATACCCAGCTAAGAATATTGCCCACCTAGACATTCGGGGGGACATAAATGGAGGAGTAGGGCGACCAGTGGCTAGCAGACCTAATAGGGGTTTGTGGTCAGTGACCAATTGGAAGGGTCGTCCTAATAAATAGTGGTGAAATTTCTTTACCCCAGCCACCAGTGCCAATGCCTCCCTGTCAATCTGGGCATAGTTCCATTCGGCCATGGACAACGTCCTTGAGAAATAAGCCACTGGGGCTTCTTGCCCGTTAGGGAATACATGGGCGAGTACCCCCCACACACACACCGTATGGTGAAGCATCGCATGTGAGTCTAAGTGGTAGGGTCGAGCTGTATTGAATAACAACACTATTCGATGTCAAAAGATTTTTGACAGCTTTGAAAGCTAGATGTTCTTTTTCACCCCATTCCCAAACTGCCCCCTTGTGAAGGAGCCGATGAAGCGGCTCAGCTGCGGATGCCTTTTGTCTCAAAAAAACGGAATAAAAATTTAATAGCCCCAAGAAGGCTTGTAGCTCTGCTTTACATGTGGGGGCTGGTGCATCCTTGATAGCCTTAATTTTATCGTCAGTGGGGTGAATTCGCTGTGCATCTATACGGAATCCCAAAAAATCAACGGATGGTGTCTCCCATACACATTTCTCAGGTTTAAGTCTTAACCCCTTATCCCGTAGACGAGAGAGTACTTGCCTAATTCTGCCATGCAACTGGCCAGGGGTGTCCCCACAAATCAGGATGTCATCAAAATAAGGGACTACCCCTTTAAGACCACTTAGTAGTCTTTCCATCAACCTTTGAAAAATACCAGGGGCCACACTGACCCCGAATTGTAACCGTGTACACTTAAAGGCACCCCGGTGCGTAACAATTGTCTGTGCCAATGCAGTGGCATCATCAATGGTTAATTGCTGGTAAGCTTGGGCAAGGTCCAGCCTTGCAAACAATTTCCCAGCCCCTAGGGTATGCAGCAACTGCTGTACAACTGGTATGGGGTAAGAGTTGTGCTGCAACGCTTTGTTAAGGGTTGATTTGTAATCTGCACATACTCTGAGTGAGCCGTCCGGCTTCAAGGGGGTCACTATAGGGGTCTCCCAAGGGGCATGTTCAACAGGGACTAGGATGCCTTGGACCTGCAGTTTCTGTAATTGTGCATCCAGCTTCTCTAATAAAGGCAGCGGCACCCTCCGTGGTTTTAAACGAAGGGGGGGCAGTGGGATCCAAGGAAAAGGAAATAGGAGGACCCTTGTACGTACCCAACCCCTCTTGAAATACCTCTGGAAATTCGTGGATGAAATTAGGCACCCCCCCAGGTGGTTATTTTGTGGAGGCCAGTGACAGCCAACCCCAAGGGAGCCATCCAATCCAGTCCCAACAAGGAATTATTTGCCCCTTCAACAACTAAAATTGGCAACACATGGTGGACATTTTAAAAAGTGACAGGTATTCTAGTTCTCCCCAATACCTGAATAGGGTGTCCCTGAAAGTCATTAATTGCAATGTCCAGTGGCTGTAAAGAGTCTCGAGACAAGGCTGGCACATAGAGCTGCAACTTATGCCACGGCATTAAAGTGAACTTTGAGCCAGTGTCAAGTTCCATGTGGCAAGGCTGGTGATTTAGGAGGAGCGGGACAACAATTTTATTGGGGGGGGGGAGAAACAGTTGCCACAGTCGGTGTATGGTTTATTACCTCGGGGGTTCCACGGACGTCTGCTCCCTCTGCCTTGCTGCCTGAAGGGGCGATAATAGCGCTGGGAAGAAAAGGTTGGTAGCAAATCATGGTTGCCAGAGAGGTCATCAGGTAAGGTGGCTCGGCAGACGGCGGCAATGTGGCCTCGCTTGTCGCATCGGTGGCAGAAGGCATCTTTGAATGGGCATCAGGATCTCGGGTGCTGGCCGCGGCATCCGGCACAGGGCTGGAACGGTTGACGGGGCTGCCTCGCTGGTGGTCCTCGTATTTGACAGCAGTAATCTTCATAGGTGTCTAGGTCTTAAGGATGGTAGTCGTGGGGGCGATTCCCAGAGGTGCGATGAGTGTCAGAAATTTTACAAACCGTTGGCAGCTTGTCGTTGGATTTCAGGTCAGCTGCAGCGGCTTCGGCCACCTCAGCAGTTTGAGCAGCTTTGATGACATCCTGTAGGGTTGAATCCTCCGCTGCCAGCAGTTTGTTCCGAATTGTGACATTTCGCATGCCAAAAATGATGGCATCCGTTAATCGAGCTTCAGGATTCTCGAATTGGCATTTTGCTAAAATTGTCCTAAGACGAGTAGCAAACTGGTTGATAGTCTCTCCTTCAGCCTGGGCTGTGCGGGAGAACTGATGCCTGTAAACCCTCGCAGGTTTCGTGGGTTTAAAATGAGATGCCAATTTATCCCTCAACGTGTCCCATGGCATGGAGTTAGCGGGCTCTGGGTCAGTCAAGGTACCCGCTAAATCAAAAATTTGGGAGCCACAGTAATTAAGAAACAAGGCTCGTTTTCTGCCGTCTTCAGCATCCTTCATTCCTGCTGCCTCAAGGAATATTTCGAATTTTGCCATATAGGCAGTCCAAGTTGACCTCTCGGGGTCAAAAAGCTCAGGAGGTTGGATGATCGATGGGGTCGACATTATGATTTTTTGTGGAAAAAAATATCACCTCTAGACCCTCGTCGCCACTGTAATAATTGCGATACACAATTTCTAACTATTCTTCTTTTATTCACAGCAGGAGGTTAACAAGCGGCTGTAACACTTTCGCTTAGGCGCGCTCTCAGCAGAAGACGCGTAAGACCAGAAGCCGACCTATTTATAACATTTAGCCCAGCAACAAGCGGCGGCTGACAGCTATCCGATCTTGGCGCCAAATACAACAACCAATAGGAAACAGGTAAACAGTTTACATTACATTTGGTGATTTCTGCTTAACAACAACTATTAGAAATCTACCTAGATACAATTCTTTTTAAATAACTTTGGACATAACAGTGTCCCTCAAGGCAGTGTTCTAGGACCAACATTATTCATTCTTTACATAAACGATCTTTGGGATCATATTATAAGTAACTGTGTTCTCTTTGCTGATGATGTTAGACTATTCAACACCATCAACAATACTTCTACCCTTCAAAAAGACCTAGACCATGTATCACAGTGCTCTGTCTTACACATTGGCAAAAAGAACCAGAAGACAAAATACAAACTTGGAGGACACAACCTTGTAGACAACCCTCACTTTCTTAAAGACCTTGGAGGATTGATATCTAATGACTTAAGTGCCAGAGTCCATTGTAACAACATTGATAAAAAGGCATTAAGAGTTGTTAATCTAATCTTATGTAACTTCCTCTGTGGCAATACTAAACTGCTAAACAGAGCATACAAAACTTTTGCCAGACCAATCCCCGAATACAGTTCACACGTATGGAACCCACACTGCATATTGAACATTAATACAATTGATAGAGTCCAGAAATATTTCACAAGAAGAATACTCAAATCCTCTGCTTGCAACAGAATATCTTATTCCACCAGACTTGAAATTTTGAGCTTAGAAAACATAGAGCTACGTTGCCTAGAGTTCATAAAATCATCTACCACAATATCCTACTGGTCAACGAATACTTCAGCTTTAACCGCAACAACACACATGCAGAAAATAGATTCAAACTCAATATAAACCGCTCAAAACTTGACTGCAGAAAATATGACTTCAGCAACAGAGTGGTCAATGCATGGGATGCACTACATGATTCTGTGATTTTGTCCCCAAATCCCCAAAACTTTAATCTTACACTGTCTACAGTCGACCTCACCTCATTCCTAAGAGGTCTGTAAGGGATGTACATAAGCACACCATCGGGCCTACCATCCCTGTCCTACTGTCCTATTGTCCAAATTTACCTATACCTATTTTGCTTTTGTTTATGTTTATACTTTACCTATTATCTTCTATACATTTGGACAAATAAATAAAAATAAATAAATAAAATAATAAAAAAACCTTTATGAATGAACTCAAGATGAGGGAAATATGGTACCGAGCAGTAAATCCTCCTAGCTGGGAGGTACCATTAAAGCTGCAGGGAAAAAGCAAAGAAACTATCATAGTAGCCCTACATGGCTTAGAACCAGTCTATAAACAGGACTGCCTACTACCCCATACTTCCCAGTGGCCAATAAGGGCCCACAGACTCAACCTTCTCCAAGTCCTGTCTGCCAAACAATGTTGGTTGGAAGAACCGCGGGAAGGACCTTCTACGTGACAGCTTCAACCCTTTGGAACCAACTGCCTCAGGAGATCTGCATTACCCCTACCCTACCAGCCTTCTGGAAAGCTGTCAAGACTTGGATATTCTAAAGGGGCCTGGACCATGAATGACTGAGTGTATGTATGTTATTTTAGGATTATTATTTGTTTCTATTGATATTTTTGATATTGTAACTTTCTATACTATTTTAAATTTTGTTAGCTGCCCAGACTCCACTGCAGTTGGGCAGCATATAAATCCTGTTAAAGATTAAAGCAGAAACATCCATGATGTGGAAGGGGTGAATCCTAATAAGCCTTCAGCCTTTGATAGAGCTCCTAGTGAAAAGAGATCTCACCACTATTCAAAGATCTTCAAATTAATAACATGTCTTAAATCTAGGAAAGCTGAATACAGTGGTACCTCTACCTAAGAACGCCTCTACTTACAAACTTTTCTAGTTAAGAACCGGGTATTCAAGATTTTTTTGGTCTCCTCTCAAGAACCATTTTCCACTTACAAACCCAAGCCTCCGAAACTGTAACCAGAAAAGGCAGGGACAAGCCTCCGTGGGCCCTCTCTAGGAATCTCCTGGGAGGAAACAGGGCCGGAAAAGGTGGAAAGAAGCCTCTGTGGGGCCTCTCTAGGAATCTCCTGGGAGAAAACAGAGCTGAAAAAGGTGGGAGAAGCCTCCATGGGGCCTCTCTAGGAATCTCCTGGGAGGAAACAGGGCCTCCACCCTCCCTGTGGTTTCCCTAATCACATGCATTATTTGCTTTTACATTGATTCCTATGGGAAAAATTGCTTCTTCTTACAAACTTTTCTACTTAAGAACCTGGTCACGGAACAAATTAAGTTCATAAGTAGAGATACCCCTGTATTTATCAACCAAATGAATAGGCTCAGCATTGATTTACTAGACATCAGTGAAGGTCATTAGACTAGCTGTGGCTTCTTAAAATCTAATAGTTTTCATACTGCACAAAAAAGTGAGCAGAACCATAGAAATTTTTTTAACAGTCAGTGTAGGATAATGGCAATACATATAAATGGAAAATCATCAACATGACAATCCTTCAATATTACACTCTCACTGCACTCAGCAGTAGAGAACATCAACAAACTCTATGCTGAAATTCAGGAAACTCTAAAACAAACACCAAAGAAAGATTATAGATAATATTGTTGCAGATTTCAATGCAAAAGTAGGAGAAATGAAAGAAATAGGGATCACGGACAAGTTTGGCCTTGGTGAAAGAAATGAGAACATCTGATTCAAGTTTGCCACAGACAATAGCATAAGGAACATGTGGTTTGAACAACTCAAGCAGTGATTATACACTTGGACTTCACCAAATGCAGAACATTTAAACCAAATTAACTACATTTTATGCCAAAAGAAGTGGAAAAGTTCTATCCTTGCCATGAAAACATTCCCTGGTGCAGACTGTAGGTGAGATCATGAACTGTTAGCTGCCAAGTAAAATTCAAATGCTGTAGTGTCAAACAACCTCCCATGATTTAGAAATTTGATTTCAAGAAGATTCCCCCGGCATATGCAGTTGAAGTTAAGATTTGAACTGCTCAACTCACCTACAAAAAGATATTGACAAAATTGAACAGGTCCAAAGACGGGCTACAAGAATGGTGGAAGGTCTTAAGCATAAAACGTATCAGGAAAGACTTAATGAACTCAATCTGTATAGTCTGGAGGACAGAAGGAAAAGAGGGGACATGATCGAAACATTTAAATATGTTAAAGGGTTAAATAAGGTCCAGGAGGGAAGTGTTTTTAATAGGAAAGTGAACACAAGAACAAGGGGACACAATCTGAAGTTAGTTGGGGGAAAGATCAAAGGCAACATGAGAAAATATTATTTTACTGGAAGAGTAGTAGATCCTTGGAACAAACTTCCAGCAGACGTGGTAGATAAATCCACAGTAACTGAATTTAAACATGCCTGGGATAAACATATATCCATTGTAAGATAAAATACAGGAAATAGTATAAGGGCAGACTAGATGGACCAGGAGGTCTTTTTCTGCCGTCAGACTTCTACGTTTCTATGTTTCTATATAACTTCACAGAAAGAAAATCAGATAATCTATGAGAGGTAATAAAAACACACATCATGTAGTCCAAGTACATATTACATACAAGAAGCAATAATACTGGCCAGATATATATCAGAAGCTACAGTAGATCTTGCAGAAGAGAAAGGGAAAACAAAAACTGTTGGTGACAGGGAAGAAATACAAATACTAAATGCAAAATTCCAGGGTCAAGAAATGATAAAGAAAAGTACTGGATTGAGCAATGTAAAAAACCAGAGGAAGTAGCCATGGAAGATCATACAAAAGTATTTCATTTATGTGAAGAAAACTAGAAACCCTTTTATGGCAAGAAAGGCTATGGTCATAATGGTGAGGAATTGCATGACCAACAAGCAATCAGGAAAAAAATGATAGGAATATCATTTACCCAAACTTTACCCAAACAAAAATCAAGACCAAGCCATAAGAGGAGAAGTAGAACTACCAGAAATGGAAACAGATATCCCGGAGGAGGGGGTACTCTGTGCATTCAGCCAATTGCCTAACTGCAAAGCCCCAGAGTTGATGGAATTTCTATAGAGTTGCTGAGATCACTGCCAACAAAAGCACTGGCAGCACTTTGCCAAAGTATATGTAAATCTGGAAAACGTCAATATTTTTCCCAATACCAAAGAAAGGTAGTATGAAAGACTGCCCCAACCACTGAACCATAGCCTTGATAATACACATGCCTGAAATTCTCTTGAAGATAATCCAACGAAGTCTGAACCACCAACAGAGAACTGCCCAATGTACAAGCAGGATTTCAGAAAGGAAGAGGAAAAGATTTCCAGTTGATATCAGAGAGATATCAGACATAGGGAATGGGTCTCCAAATTCCCTGGGCTGATTTCTCCCTGTTTATGCACAAATGGCCTCCCTGACCCCCTGGAGGACCTCTGGAGGCCAAAAATTCCATCCCAGAGCCTTTGTGCAAAAAACAGCTTGCCAACATGCAGGTGCATGCTAGAGCTAACCTAGAGCAACAGCTTGCATGCCAGCATATATAGCTCCATATGCAATCGGTGGCATACATGCCATGGGCTCGCCATCACAGTCCTAGACCAAACCTCAAGATCGCCAAATAGAGGCTGTCATACTTTGATCATGTCATGAGAGCTGATTCACTCAAAAAGTCAGTCACCTTAGTATCTGCTGGCTGGACATTACAAAACAGAGGTTCCCATCCTCCAGGCTCTGGACCAGTATGTATACGTGAGAGAGGAGTGGGGAGAAAGAAACAAGCCTACAGTTACTGCAAAAGATATTTGGTTCCATTTTGCTTTGCATAAGTTAGATTTCAGATGAAATTCATAACTTAGCTTCTTAGCGCAGGGGTGTCAAACTCAAGGTCCAGGGGCCAGATCCAGCCTATGGGGTACTTACATCTGGCCAATGGAGCTACCTTGGAAACAGCAAAGGACTGGCTCACAGTGCCTTTGCCAGTGAAAATGGAGGTTGGAAGGGCTACAGGTGGCGCTCCCGAGCTCCATTTTCACTAGCAGAGGGTTGCAAGAGGCTATCACAGCCAAAAATGGAGCTTGGGAGACTGTTTTCTCTGGCAGAACACTTGGGCTGCAACAGGTGCCCCAACATGAGTGACTATGCCCATCCCAACCCCCAGAAGTCAAATACAACCCTGATGTGGCCATCAATAAAATTGAGTTTGACACCCCTGTCTTAGAGATTCTATAAAACAAGAATGCCCAATCCTCTGTTTATGACTGGACCCAGTCTACCGCCCACTAGGAACCAGCCCACACAAGTGAATGAAGTTCCATCCACACAAGTGCAGGATCCAGAGAAACCACATCCCCCCAGTCCATGGAAAAACTATCCTCTACAGAACCAGCTTTTGGCATCCAAAAGGGTTGGGGACACCTCTATAGAACGTTTTCTGAAACCTCTCATCCTTCCTATTTATACAGAAAGAATTTAGCCAAGAGTGAATGACAAAGCAGCCAAATATACTTGGACACATCAGAAAAGATATAAGCATAATGTGTAAAACCATTCATAAGGAAATCAATGAAAATCAGTGTGATTGTTGAAGTCAAACAAAGTCCATACATTCAGTTATGATAATTAGATTATGAAGAAATCTCAGAACAACTGGTTTAAATTTGGGGAGGGGGGGATTGCTGTGTTCATACATATACTTTGCAGATTCAGTTTCTGGCATAGCCATTAAAAACTCTAAGATCTAGAACCTATAGAACTACTAACACGCAGTTTTGTACTTGACAGCCCAGGGGTCTGACAGGAAACCATATCTAAGTATTAGAAGCAGGGATGGGTGGCTACCAGTGCAGTAGGCGACTGTGCACGGGTAGTGGCTGCCAGATTGCACAATTTGCATGCAACTGCTCTGGTGCTAGTCCTATGGGTGCCGCCATCTTTTTTCCTTCAATTTTTTGCATTTTTTGCTTCGCGCAGAAGCAAAATCCTGCAAGAAGACATGCATGCGTCCCCTCACAAGATTTCAGCACCTTTTTGCTTCTTTGTGTGCAAGAATAAATAAACCACAGCTATCAAGATAAGAGACTTAAATGTAGAAATCCTGCACCAATATACTCTGAGGAAACACAAACTTTAAATTGCAAAGTGTCAAATTGAGATTGTTTGTAAAGGAGAAAATAAGAAGGGGAATGGGGAAAAAGAAACTATAATTTTAATTTCTGTAGACATATTGGTGGCAAAGAGATTTTGGGCACTCAAAATACTCATTTGAATCAGGCAAAATTGCACATATAATGAGTAAAAACAAAACTGCTAAATGCTTTTGATAAAAGGGAATTTTATGTATGAATAATCTCTGAAACAACCTTTTTTCAGAAATTAATCATGTACTACTTTTATTCTTCTTTTAAAAATGAACTAAGACAGGTGAAATTAATATACTACACACAGACATCATGTAAACATAACTTGTTCTTACGGTAAAGAATAATTGGATTTCAGATACATTCCATGCAACTTAATTCCACTTTAAAGACTTTCATTAAAATATCTTCCCAAACCCTACACTTTCTGTGTATGTTCAAGTTTTTTCAACTGTCATTCCCAATGGAGGTTGATGAGAGTAATATTGCAATGCAAATAGGTCACATTATGAAATCAGTTATTTTCAATCTTTTCTTCCTAAATATTTATGCTCACCTTTGAGCATTCTTTTGAGTGTCCTCTTTCTGCTACTGAATAGGCCAATGTTCTTCCTAACCATTTTGCACAGGAATGATAAGACTACCTCAATTGGAAACAAGGGGTCAGGAGCAAAGTCAAATGGTACCTTGACTTCTGGAGAAAAAGAGAACTCTGGGGAGCCGAGAGACAGGAACTGCAATCTATAGGAAACCACCACAACTCCGATATTATTTTTGCAGCATTTTAACTAGAGCATCAGTTAAACCAAAACAGAATTTTCCCTATTTGCGAAAACACAGGGGTTTGGTACTCATCTTTACTTTGTACATTCCTCATAATAAAAATTCCTAGAATGCAACAGTCTGGAGAAGGCTGTTTCAAAAGGAAAAAATAGCAATTTTATGTCTTTGTAAAGATTAACAGATTTAATGTGATTTAAGCTTTTATGCACCAGATGTATAGTAGGCTGAGTTGATAAACACTGCTGTCACAGAACAATTGTTACTCTTTAATAAGACACTATACTTAATGTCTTTTGGTTGTAAAAGACTGACTCAAGAATCATTTTGAATTGTGCCTTTTAAGACAAATTCTGATTTGAACGTTTGGAAGCTATTATTCCAGATTGCCTGTATTTTTATCTGGGTGTCAACATATATATATCTGTGTAGGAGAAACTGTAGATAGATAGATAGATAGATAGATAGATAGATAGATAGATAGATAGATAGATAGATGGATGGATGGATGGATGGATGGATGGATGGATGGATGGATGGATGGATGGATGGATGGATGGATGGATGGATGGATGGATGGATGGGGAGGTAGGGAGGTAGATCGATAGGGAGGGAGGGAGGGAGAGAGAGAGAGAGAGAGAGAGAAAGAGAGAGAGAGATGGGCTGCTGCCGGAACAGCTAGTTGTGCACAGCTCTGCAGCTCTGGTGTGCAATTGCGGGTTCAAGCGCAATTTTGCTTCCTGCACCTGTGCATGTAGCAAAATCTTTATTATTATATATATAAATCTGTATTTTTATCTGGGTGTCAATATATATCTATCTGTGTAGGAGAAATTGTAGATAGATAGATAGATAGATAGATAGATAGATAGATAGATAGATAGATAGGTAGGTAGGTAGGTAGGTAGGTAGGTAGGTAGGGAGATGGGCTGCTGCCGGAACAGCTAGTTGTGCGCAGCTCTGCAGCTCTGGTGCGCAAGTGTGGGTTTGAGCGCAATTTTGCTTCCCGCACCTGTGCGTGTAGCAAAATCTCGCACAGGGACGCACGTGTGGGTGCCTTTCGCCGAGCTTTTCTGCTTCCGTGCAAAAATGCTCCATAGGTAACTCATGCATGGGAATAAATTCCATGCTGCTGGTAACCTGAAAAGGTGTAGTCCAGTGCTGCTATGGACAGCTTTGTTATACACTACTTTGGCAAAAGGCGGCAGCTCTGACCAATTGTCTTGCTGGTAATCTATATAACAACCGATGTATTGTTCCACCCTTTACATTTGCATATTCCACTGTTTCATTCATACTCAGATGAAAAACTGAATTGGATCCTTATGTAGATCCAATTGCTCTCAGGAACTCTCTCCAGAACATGGTGGTGAACTGTATACCCCTGTCGAAAATTACTCGTTTTTGGATGCCATGTAAGCAGTAGATGTGCTTCAGAAATAGTTTTGCAAGTTTCCTGACTGATAGTAGACCTGAGCAAGAGATGAAATGGGCTTTTTTTGCTGGAGCTTGGATTTTAAAAAGTAACTATAGTTTGCTAAATATACACAGCTTAAAAGGAGTAATGGATGAGAAAGATATATGCAAACTCCACCCCAACATACCAACACAGCTACCAGTTCTTTATGTATCTAAGTTTTGAAAACAGTTTGCAATGATATTCATTTAGAAGTTTCCTTTTAACTGAAAATCTGAGAAGGGTTTGGGTTTCCATTTAGCAACTTCTGTGCATGTTTGGTTGAACTGGCTTAGAAATCTTTTTTCCAAATTCAGGCACTGGATATTTCAGGAGGAACCATTATGTAAGCAGGCTGAAGTATAAATGTCCAAAGGCCACATTTAGTCTTTGTTCTGTCATTTTATCAATCTGACCTTGAAAAAGCGACATCCCAAAATGTAACACATAGAACTTTGGTCCAAAATATAAATTTGCCGCAATGGTAGCAATGCCTCTGATTTGTCTTGCTTTTTAATTGCCTTGGATTGCGCCGGACACACAATAAGAACACGGACACCAGAGCTGGGTTAAATGGGTCACTTTATTAAAGTTAAATGAACTTTAACTGATTATCAACCAATAACCAGGACCTGCAGAGGCCACTAAGAATTTGGGGTAGAAATAATTCACGAATAACCTTCCTGGGCAACTATGGGCATAGCTCCTTGCTGAACAAGGTGAAGGTACTACACCTTCCCCTTTTTCCTGGCCACCCCTTATTGGGATAGGTGAGTCTCAAGGGCACCCCCTCTCCCATTGCCCCGGCTGCACGGTACCTTGAGTTCCTGGCGAGAGGCTGCCCATCATCTTTCAAAAGATGCCCTAAAGGAGAACATGCAGTTGCTACCACTGCCCATTTCCACCCCTAACCTGCCAACTCCAGTGACCAAACGGAGAGCCAACTATAAAATTGTGATTAAATGCACCACACCCCCTAATCAATCCATCCTCACTCCCCAGTGGGGAATAGGTGAAAAAACAGTCGCAGCTAAAGTGCTGAGACCGCAAAAAAATCCTATTCAGCCCCCGTGGACGACTCCTTCACGGCACACTGAATGATAGGGAGGGCAGGCAAGTGTCCACTCTTCTACAGCTGGGGGTGAAAGGAGGAAGGCCTGAGGCATAGCCCTATTTATAAGGATTGCCCGGCATGCCCCTGGCAAAAAGTCGGCAAATGCAAGGGCGCGGAGCCAGCCACACTGGTCTCGTGTTACTACGCAAGGCCGCCGATATTCAGGCCAGCAAAAGTGCCCAGGCACTGAGCTGGCTCTGAAAGCCTGCACGCAGGAGCACAAGCCAGCAGCGGCAATCTCACATCCCGCATGACACCGCCAATGCCCTGGCCAGCATCAGCCCTGGGGGGTGTTCTCCCTGCCCCGGCGCAAATTCCACCTGGCTGTTAAATCAACCGACCGTGCAATAATGTCATCTTGTTCACCAAGATATGATCAAATGTTTAAATATATCTATATTAGTATGATTAAACATTAACTATCATTAGATCACTGAGCAATGATAGTGCTGTTTCCAAATAAGTGTAAATTTCTACTTTTTAAAATATGATATTATTCTCTTTAGATCAGCCTTAAATGTAGACAAAAGTTATAGACAAATATATTTTTAAAACACGAAAAACCGCCCCCCAAAGGGATTTGTCACCAGATAATGTAATTTGTTTTTTATTAAAACAGGGTTGAAGACATTTTCTTGCTTGCATTTTAATAATACAACATTAGTATCTAATTTTGACTTGCTTACAAATCATATTGTGATTTACTATCAGAAAATAAACTGGATAGCTTCAATATTTTGCATTTCTGCTAGTTTTGGTGTTTTTCTGTTTTAATAATCTTTCTTGCCGTGAGAAAAATATAAAAATTGTTAGGATAATTTGCTGGACCCACACTGCCAATTTCTAAATAATCTAAAAACTACTAATAGTCAATTTTTAAATTATCTTAAGCAGGGGTGGGCTATAGCCCAAACAGGGGGAGATACGCAGTGGGATAGCGAGAATGGAGCTCCATCCCTGAACACCCAATTTGCACTGAAAGATATTGAAAGAAAATGCAAGGTGTCCTGCATAAGCCACCTCCACAGTGTGGTAGTAAAAAATTTTGTAGCCCTTCACTGATCATAAGGAGAGAATAATGTGATACCATACATTTCAACAACTAAATTCTGGAAGTCAGTATGCTAATGTGTAATAACCACAATTAGTATCATTTGATCTCATGTGGATTTTTCCATTCACTCCAGAGATTTTGATATGAAAATGTTTGCCAGTCCTACTTCAATTCTGAGTTAGTTTCTCACCAACAGCTAAGTTGTTCAAAAAGTACTGGCAGTAGTTTCACTTTCATTTTGTCTCTATTCCTGCTGCAGTTTAGTAAAGTTCATCTGAAACGAAAATATGATTTATGGTCTAGGATCCAGAAAGGTGCTTTCCCCACTAATATGACGTTTTAAAGTACATTTTACATGTCTATACAAAAAAAACCAGTTTTCATTAACAGGGCACTCTTATGGCACAATTAAGTCAATAATTGTCAATAATAATTTATTTTATTTAAACACCATTTGTTGTATTCTTGTTGTTTAAAGAACACCAGAGTCAGAGGTTTCCCCTTGCTTGCTTTGCTGAAATGTGCAAAACAAATGAGACTTAAAACAAATTTGTTGGTAACTGGGTCATGCAATGCTGCTTATTTACTTTTTAATATTTATGTCCTACCCAATCCCAAAGGATTCCAGAAAGGTTGACAGCAAGTTAAAATATAAAAAACAAATACCAAAAATATATACATTTTAAAAAGTAATTGAAACTGTTAATCTATTGGCTGTGATTAATTATCATTCACAATTATCCTAAGACACAGGAAAAATGTGGAAAGAGTTTATTTCAATACATTTCTGACTAGGTGATGATACTAAAGCCATTGGGAACTTGACATACTGAATAGACTTCCATCACAACTAAGAACAAAGTGAATTATTTTGCCACGGCAGGGCAGGCCAGTCCCATGGATGAAAGTAGTGCTTTTTGGGGCATCTTTTGGAGATATTGGCAATATAAGCCATTGGGGCCAGAGAGAAAGGACGCTGTTCTTAAATGTTAAACAAGAGTACAAGCAAATGCTTTCATATGCAATGCCCTCCCCCCACACTGCCTCCCTGCGCATTTATTTTATTTATTTATTTAATTCAATTTGTATGCCACCCAACTTCCTAGGGACTCTAGGTGGCTCACAACCAAAAAAATAAAACATACAGTATAATATTAGGACATCTTTTAAAAAGCAATTTAAAACCCACAATAAAGAAAAACCATACATGCCATTTAGGGCTGGATCTCAATGATACACCATCCAATCAATGGCCCCAGGCCTGCCAGAAAAGCCAGGTCTTTACAGCTCTCTGGAAAGCCAGTAGAATGGGGACAGTCCAGATCTCAGGAGGTAGCTGGTTCCAGAGAGTCGGAGCCACCACAGAGAAGGCTCTCCCCCATGGCCCCGCAAACTGACACTGTTTAGCTAATGGGACCCAAAGAAGGCCATCTCTGTGGGCCCTAATCGATCACTGGGAGCTATGTGGTAGAAGGCAATCTCAAAGATAGTCTGGCCCTAATCCATAAATTGTGCTTGAAGACCAACTGGGACCCAGTGCAGATTGCAGAGAGTTGGTGTAATGTGGGTGTACATAGGTGCACCCACAACTGCTCGTGTGGCTGCATTCTGGACCAGCTGTAGTCTCTGAATGTTCTTCAGGGGTAGCCCCATGTAGAGCGCATTGCAATAATCTAACCATGAGGTGATAAAGACATAAGTGACTGTGAGAAGAGCCTCCTGATCCAAGTAGGGTCACAATTGGTCATCAGGTAAATCTATGCAAAGGTCCTTCTAACTACAACTGTCAGATGTTGGACCAATCTCAGATGAGAATTTAGGAGGTGTGAAGTAATACCAGATTCTTGCTGCCAAGACGGAGCTGTAGATAGCAAACAGACGCCTCCCACAAGTCTTCCAGATGGCGAGGCCACAAGCCAAGATCAGAGACGCTGAGAATCAAAACAGGTCACCGCAACTCCAATTGATAACACTCCACATGGCTTCAAGGCCTTGCCTGCCTTTTAAACCCTGCTGATGAGGACCACACCCAAACCCAGCTGCTTCTAATTCAATGGTGATAATATCTCTTTAACTGTTCCTTTTGTTGCTCTGAACATCTCTGTCTCATGTCAATGACAGCTTGTGCGTCATCACCTAATGACTCCAAGCTACTGGCTGGGGAGAGCCCCCCCCCCGGAGCTCTCATGCTGTTCTCCTTCATCCCATTCCTGACTCTCCTCTCCCCCGTCCGACTGTTCAGCCCCCTGCTCTGCGCTGTCATCCTCCTCCAGGCATGGAACCAGCAGAGACACAGCTGGTCCCTGAGCAGCCTCAGGCTGAATCACAACACCAGGACACCCAGATTGTGAACTCATTCTAAGGGGGATATTTTTTCCCCTCCCAGAACCAAGGATGGACAGTTGATATAATCCTTCAGAGGCAATACCCACAGCCACTCAGTCTTGTCAGAGTTAAGTTTTAGCCTGTTAACTGCCATCCAGATCCTCACAGCCTCCAGGTACTGGAACATCATATTCACCACTTCACTGAACTGACATGGGGTGGAGTTATATAATTAGGTATCATCAGCATATTGCCGATACCTCACCCCATGTCGTTGGATGATATCACCCAGTGGTTTCATGTAGATATTAAGTAGGAGGGGAGAGAAGACTGAACCCAGAGGCACCCACAGAGAAAGGGCCTGGGTTTCAACCTCTATCCTTATACCAATATCAACTGCAATTGACCAGAGAGATAGGAGGAGAACCTCTCTATCACAGTGCCTCCCACTCCCAACTCCCTTAGTCGTCACAGAATGATGCCATGGCCAATGGTATCAAACGCCGCTGAAAGGTCAAGAACCACCAAGATAGAGGAATGACCTCCATTTCGAGCTCCCCAGAGATCATCCATCAGAGTCACCAAAGCAGTTTCTATGCTGTAGCCAAGTCCGAAGCCCAATTAAAAAGGGTCTTGATAATCTGCTTCATCCAATGACCATTGGAGCTGAAGTGCCACCACTTTCTGTACAAACTTTACCACAAAGGGTAGTTTGGAGACTGGACGGAAGTTCTTTAATTCAGCTGGATCCAGGGAAGGCTTCTTGAGGATACGCCTCACAACCGCTTCCTTAATGGTTGCGGGAAGGACCCCTCCCTCAAGGAAGTGTTAACCAAAGCCCAGGACCAGCTTCATGTCATCTCCCTGCTAGCCAAAATTAGCCAGGAGGGGCACAGATTCAATAAACACATGGAGGAATTCATTGCTCCCATAGACTTGTCCACTTCCTCAGGAGTCACAGGATCAAATTCGTCCCACACAATAAGATTAAGACCTACCCCTTTCATCTCGGTCGGAATTGCTCAATCAGAGTCCAAGTCCATCTGAATCTGGGTGACTTTTTCCACCAGAAACTAATCAAATTCCTCAGCTCTGCCTTGCAAGATCTCCTCTGCTCCCTCTACATTGAGAACAGAATGACTCACCCTAAAAAAGACGGCTGGGTGCAAATCCATAGAATGCAATAGGTGTGAAAAAATGTGAACATTTTGCCAGCCATATCGCTACTAAGTAAGTCCTAATAAAGGCTCCTAACAGTGTTCAGTCAGATTCAGAGTTACTGGTTCTCCAATATTGCTCTAGACATCTCTTCTGGCACTTCATCTCCCAGAGCTGCTAGATAAACCAAGGAGCTCTCCTGAATCCACTGGCATGGAGAAGTCACAAAGGCACAATCTGGTCCAATGCCACCAATGATGCTCTGTCCCAGGCAACCATCAGGGACTCAGACAGATTGCAGCCAAGGGAGTCAGGTATTTCCCCAAGCTCCCTTTGGAACCCTACAGTGTCCATTAGGCATCTGGGGCAGAACCACTTAATAGCTTCTGCTTCCCTGTGATGGAGGAGTAGTGCCTTAAAGTCCAGTTTCAGCAGGAAATGATCTGACCATCACAAGGGAGAAGCATCTATATCCCTTAATACTGTGCGCATGCACACAACCTCCCATGTTGCAAACTGTTGATAAAACTCCAATTTAGTGGCAGCATGACTTCACTCATTTCACAGCACATATAGTTGTGGTGGTTAGTGGGAACATTTTGTCTAATTGTATTTCTCATGGCTATAATTTAAAAGGCTGATTAGACAGAACTAACAATATCATTAATCTGATTCCTTTCATTCCTTTCTACTATAACCACTATTCTTGGTCCCATTTTACCTTTTTATCTATAGATTTCCAAGTTGGTAATCTGTTTTCATCAATGAAATAGAATATAACTCCAGTGAACATACTGCGTACAAATAGTGAATGAATCTAGTAATCCACCCTCCCATTTTCCCAAAAACAACTCTGTGAGTTGGATTGGTCTAAGAGAGAGCTTTCATGTCTAAAGGAGGCCTAGAACTCAACAGTCTTCTGGTTGATAGGCCAACATCTTAACACAAACTCTCTCTCTATAAACCTACACTTTTCTTTATTTTAAAAAAATGGAGCTCTAATGGTTGGTTCCAAATTCAAATGTTCTATCTGTTACTCTTATATCTTTTGTTTTTTTCTATAATATATTTTCAAATCTTCCAATGCCTCATTAAATCATTTGCTAAATTTGATATAATCAGACATCCTCTTAAAATGCAACTGCATTCTTGTAATAGATTTTCTTTTTTAATCTGTGTTTATGAAACTTGAAACACTACAATCAATAGCAGTTTGGCATTCCCATTTCTGAATCACTGCTGCTAGTTCTGGAGAGCTGAACTGCAAGGATTTTTGTGAGGCAATTAAGCTTCTCAATAGTATACTTTTGTCTCCCATAATTCTCAGTGAAACTGCTTTCCCCCCTATTTGCCTCAAATAACTGCTCAAGTCTCTTTGTATATAATGTCCAGTCATCTGTGGTACTACGAAATACATAATTTTTTCCAATAAACACGCTCTCCTGCTGGGCTCTTTTTCCCTTTTGTCTTTACTCACTGTCACAAGTTCAGCATTATTTTTGTTTGTCTATTTGTTTTTACTATCCTTTCTCTCTCTCCAAAGATAAGGCTTGACAGATTTTGTTATAGTCCCACTTCATTGCCACTTGTGTCTTTTAATACTGACAAGTACTAAAATCAAGAGTAGATATTTTTGCTACTTGTCTTCAGATAACACTTCTAGAGCTAGTCTGCAAGAATTATGACAGCCCAAGGCAGGTGAGTAACATTATATGAACAAAGCATACTTAATAACTCTGATAGCTTAACATGATTATTCTTAATTTTAGTTGGGAAAAGTTAGGCATGATTTTAAATGTGTCAATGCAATGGTTCAGCTGTGCCATTACTGAATGCCACATAGTGCAAAGACTACATCTATTTATCTTCATAAATTCACTGAACACATAAGAGGAGCAATGCATAAGCTTCTGTCAATACATTATCAATGCATAGATGCTAATGCACAGAGAAAAATACCCTATATTGTTTCCATCTGATGATTTTATCAAAATTTCTCTTTATTTGCATTTAAACAATTTAAACTTTCAGTACAGGACAATTAATGAATGAGTGTGTTTTATTTATTTACTATAGAAAATCCTGTATTAAGCACTAAAAACAATAATTTATATGGAGGATGGGACAAATTCTTTTTTAAAAAGTACAGGAGAAGTTACTAATGATAATTTCTGGGAAGAAGTTGAAAAAAAACCTAGATTGTAGTTAATAGTTTAAAATCCCCTGTACTTTTGTTCACCTAGTGATCAGTGTAAAGATTGGCTTGAAAACATGAAGAAGTTTAACTAAAGTCTCCCCACCTACATGATTTATGCAAGTATGCATATTGTCATGCTTCTCTTTCTTGCTTAAAGACTGTTACCTACTATGTGCCAAATATAGCCCGTTTTTTTTTAATTACAGGAAATATGTGTTCAGTTTCCTGCAATACGTGCATACATTCATTCAAAGAATTAACCCTTCCAAAAATTCAGTCCAGCTTCAGCTCTGTTACCATATGTAGTGACCAAAATTAAAATACTAATTATACAAAATTAAAATACAAAATTAAAATGGAAGTGTAAATCATAGACTTAATAATTCTATTATAAATCATATTAGAATTATAAATGATACAACATATTAAGCAGGATGGTTAGTACCCGAATAACTGCCAAGTTAAGGGCCAAAGAAGATTCTCAACCAGACTGTGAAATATGGGTTGTTGTTGTTGTTGTTGTTGTTGTTGTTGTTGTTGTTGTTGTTGTTGTTATTATTATTATTATTATTATTATTATTATTATTATTATTATATTATGGTTCGGTGCAGTCAGACAGATGTTCAGACTGAATTTGGCATTTTTGTCTACCTTTCCAAGGACTTGAATAGGAAGATGAGGATGTTTGATGGTCTTGCAGATATTTTGATAGGAAGTTTGCTGTTTCAAGTAAAGCTAACTTTTTCAAGTGATTGATGATGAATCTATTAATGCTGATGATCTTTGCTCAAGTGATGTTCCAGTTGTTTTGCGACTGCGTGCAAGGTATCTATGAGTATTAGTACTACTGTTGTTATAGTTGTTATTTGTTGTTGTTGTTACTACTATTATCACTATTATTATTATATTTTAATGTTCATTTTATTTACTTAACAAAACTTACTTAACAAATGTCTCACTGAACAACATAAATTTTGGACTCAATTGTGGCCGTAAGTCAAGGACTTCCTGTACATGATTGGGGCCAAAAGCCAAAATTAAATATCAATATAATATTGTTTTCTCTGACATTCAGAAACATGCAAAATGGTCTTTTAGCTCCATTTGCATGCTTTATAACTTCAACTGCATTGTCAAATTAAACTTGACACAATTTTCTGTTCACTTGGGGACTAGAGGAAAACTTACTATGACTTGACAAGAGTGTTTCACAATGATAAGTTAGGTACTGTTCAGTAATAGATTTGGTCCATTCATGCAACTAAAAATAGAAAACTTAATCACAAATGCAAATAATTAGTTATTTCATATATTCAACCCATGTTTTCTGTAGAAAGTCCAGTGTCTTTTTTGACATAAATGGAAATTTTACAATGCCACTGAAAAAAACCTAAGCATTACATTCTAAGAAGAAAAGATGTAGGGGAACCCCTGAAAAAAAAGAGGATGAGTCACCTTCATGATTTATATAAAAGATCTTGGGATTTTATAGGACTGGCTTTCTTGGTCTATCTTCTGCAGCAAGGATGCAGGGTGCAGAGCCAGGCATGGGACCAATTCCAGCAACCTCTGGGGCACTAAGAACCTTGTGTTTCCTTTTTATTTATGATCCTGTTTCTCAAAAGAGACAGAAAAGAACCTACACATTTCCATGAAATGTAACAAAAGGAAGTCTGTGGCTGCTTTGCTGAACTACTTATGTCTATGTGGGAAGAGCTTCCAATAACAAGTAGGTGTTTTCTCATTCTCTTTCTCTCTTTCTTTCTAAAATAAAACTACAGGATGCAATGAAGCAGAGCAAGCATGGGTCCGGAGTCATTGACAGGTAAACAAATGTGAATATTTGTTTAAATAATATGAACAGTTGGTTAAAATTATATTTATGGGAACCATGGGTAAGCTTTGTTATGCCATAGGAAATAGAGACAATATTTTCAGGCCAGACAAATTATGTCAAAATAGAAGACATATACTGTAGTAGCTTTATCACTGGTGATTTAACATTAGGCCTCATCTACACATATATTATGGCTATTTTACACAATAGATTTTTGCTATGAATTTTCTGCATTGGCAAAGTAGAACTAAAATACTGTCATCAAAATATTGTAACATTGAAGAACCGTTGTATTAATCAGACTTGAATTAAATGCAACTCTCTCTTCCACTTATTTTTATTGGATTTCAGCATTGCGCTCTTTGGATTGTTTATAAATAGGCTATTTATTCAGCATTCCTCTTTAAAAACTAAACCTTTAAAATGTTTATCTAAAAATGTAATTACACATTTCTTATAAATGTGTAGTGAAAAGTTTAACTCGGGAGTTAAAAACTTCCCTGGAATATTTTAAAAAATTTTAACATAGGTTTTTGAACTTCTTGTATATAGTTCCAGTTCAATTTACTGAAGTATCATTTACTAATTTCAGGGAGGGTTTCTCTTTCTCACATCAGATAAGATAGTTCCTTGAGCAGTACCAATTCAGATAACTTTGGGGGAGATATACATTATGTTCCTCTATTTAAAAGAGGGAAATTCCCTGCAAATGTACTCTGTAAAGTTGAAAATCAGGCTAATCATATCTCCTACATATGCTGTTATTCTGTTGGCAGGAGTATTTTTATTCTGCTCTGATAATGGATACACAATTGTAGCCTTTGATAGCAATCTGGACTAGTTCATATCTATATTATCACAGGTACTACTTACTGGCCATCACAGAAGAAAGGATATGTTCATTAAAAAATTGTATTAAAGTCTCCAAATAATGTTTAACTGTGAACAAATCAGTTGGATAAATGACATTTTAAGTTCTAGATGTTTCAATAAAAAAATTCAAAATTTCTGGGAGGTAAATCATACCCTTCAAATAACCATGTAATGTGGGGTTTTTATGTGGGTAGTTATTACTAACTAAGGCCATATATGTTCTTATCCATAAGCAGAATTGAAACTATGAGATTACTGTAATTTCCACACAGGGACTAAGTAACAAAATCTGAACTTCCACTTCTTGACTTAATTAAAGCAATCCCATCTGTTTAGATAGCATTTCCTTTTTCTGAGATCTGGAAGACAGCACAGAACTAAATCATTTGCTTTTTCACAAACCTTTATGAATCAGCATAAGGAATAAGGGTGATGCATTCCTGGCTACCTAACCAGGAAAACCCAATTACTTATGTAGTTAGTTTGCAAGGATATATTGAGGAACATTGATTAAAATATTAATCAATATATAATTAAAATATTAAACTATATTGCTGCTCATAAAACGGGCAATCTGGGATGCTGGTAATCATATTTTACATTTTCTTCAGAAGTTGTATTATAATATAGCATTCGTTTTTAAAAGCCCATATAGTTCAAATTTGCTGTTTCTTCTAGGCATTTACTAATGTATCTTATTATACTTAACTGGTTTAATTTAAAATAAAAAGGAAGAAGCAATTTCTATTTATCACTTAAATGAACTTACCACATCTTAACCCAATATCTACTTCCTCTTTGTTTTTCGGTTACTAAATGCAACTTCTATGAAAACATAAGCTGTTTCATTTACTTCCATCTCCCCTCAAAATAAAAACTTTGGAAATAAACTGATGTACTTTAAATTATGTTTCTCAGTTACTGGAGCTGCAATTTAGGACAGTAAAAATATACACTATAAACCAAAATGCCAAGTCTCCACAAAATTCCTGCTGTATGGAACCACCAGAAACTGCTTCTCAGGTACAAAAAGTTGGTGCTGAGAAAAAGGATTATCATGTTTCATTTACATGGTAATCTACAAAACCGCATGTAAGATTACATTAATTGTATTAATATTAATATGATTAATAGTCCTGAATTTAGAAATCAGAAATCTGTCAGCAATATCAAATTTTCATACAATCCTAAAATTCATCAAGTGATCTTAAACAATTCACTACTCATAGCTTAGTAGTGTTTACCAACCTTGGCAACTTGAAGATATCTGGACTTCAACTCCCAGAATTCCCCAGCCAGCTGGCTGGGGAATTCTGGGAGTTGAAGTCCAGATATCTTCAAGTTGTCAAGGTTGGGAAGCACTGGCTTAGTATATTGCAGAGAGTAAAAGCAGGTATTTACTTCCTGCTTGAGTCATTCAGACACCTGGTGACTGTTGAGACAAGTTCTTGCAATTTTCTTTCAGAAAGATTTCAGAAGTGGTTTTTCATTGCCTGCTTTTGGGGACTGAGAAGGAATAACTGGCCCAAGGTTATTCAGCTGGCTACACGACTTGTTTAAAGCCAGATATCTTAACTATTACACCAAGCTGGGTGTCCTTCAGATATTTAACCCAATTAAAATAATATTTCTTTTCAATTCATATATGCAATTCTGCTTGAAATACCATTTTTACCCAATTTAAATATTTCTAATACGTGTATACCAAACTTGATCAAAAAAATTAGTACAGTAATTCTTACAGGCAAAGCTGTTGAGCAGATCTATTTCCTATTAATAGAATATATTAATTAATATTTATTACTTTTTAAATGCTATACTGCTTGATTTGTTTAGAATGTACTCCATTGCCTTAAATTCATTGTTGCTTTTATATTTTAGATAAATTAAAATTCTCCAGAAGCTTCACCTTTATGGATTACATCAAATCTTCAGGCCATACACTGTTAATGCTAATTGTGATAGGTGTTTTTTTTCCTGATCAACTCCTACATGTTAGCATTAATAGGGTGTGGTACTCTTTTCCAGAAGTAAAATGGAATATACTACTGCTGTTTGCAAGAAGACAAAGGAAGTTTAAAAATAAAGAAAACTGTTTCATTTGCCAATTTGTTAGTATGCATTTGTTTTCGTCCAACAAAAGTAAACAACTTTATCAATACAATTTTATGAAGGCAGCTGACAAGCACAGGTGATAGAAGCATAGAATCATAGAAGACTGACGGCAGAAAAAGACCTCATGGTCCATCTAGTCTGCCCTTTTACTATTTCCTGTATTTTATCTTAGGATGGATATATGTTTATCCCAGGCATGTTTAAATTCAGTTACTGTGGATTTACCAACCACGTCTGCTGGAAGTTTGTTCCAAGGATCTACTACTCTTTCAGTGAAATAATATTTTCTCACATTGCTTTTGATCTTTCCCCCAACTAACTTCAGATTGTGTCCCCTTGTTCTTGTGTTCACTTTCCTATTAAAAACACTTCCCTCCTGAACCTTATTTAACCCTTTAACATATTTAAATGTTTCGATCATGTCCCCCCTTTTCCTTCTGTCCTCCAGACTATACAGATTGAGTTCATTAAGTCTTTCCTGATACGTTTTATGTTTAAGACCTTCCACCATTCTTGTAGCCCGTCTTTGGGCGCGTTCAATTTTGTCAATATCTTTTTGTAGGTGAGGTCTCCAGAACTGAACACAGTACTCTAAATGTGGTCTCACCAGCGCTCTATATAAGGGGATCACAATCTCCCTCTTCCTGCTTGTTATACCTCTAGCTATGCAGCCAAGCATCCTACTTGCTTTTCTAATACACTACAACTTTTTCCATCATGTCAAACAGTGAAGGGCTACCAAATTTTTTACTACCACACTGTGGGTGTGGTTTATACAGGATGCCCTGCACTTTCTTTCATCTTTCAGTGCAAATTGGATGCTCTGGGGTAGAACTCCATTTTCGCTACCCCACTGCATTGCCCCCCCCCCCCCCGGGCAGCAGCCCACCCCTGATGTCAAAAATCCATCCATGTTGATACCAGCAAGATACAACAAATAAAATGATGCATGTATTAGTAAATAAATTTTCTAAAGACAAAAGAAATATCAGGTTAAAATGTTTCACTTCACAGACTACACTCTGGGCATGTACCACTATTGAATGCAAACATCACTGTAGCTCATGCAGAAAGGTTCTGAAGCTCAAAGTTGAAATTCCTATCTATTAGTAAGAATTTTGGATCACATTTCCCAATCATTTCTATCCATGGCTGCACTGGCTGCAGCTGACATAATTTGCCGTTTAAAATATAGGGAATAATTCACAATTTCCAGCTCTTAAATAAATTTGAAAAATAAACACGCTATGCTCTTATTTGTAAAAGAACATTAAATGCATTTTATGTTCTTAAAGCAGGAGAGTTTAAGGTTTCTTTTTAAGAGACATTTCAAAATTTCCATACTCCCACCTATCCTTTGGCATAGAACCACTTTTTTCTCCTTTCACTGTTTCAATGTTTCCAGAAACTTTACATTACTTAACTCACTTCCCACGGTTTGAGTTTCAGAAGCATGAAAGTTCTGCTATTTCAAGAAGACAATTTAAAAAAACAACCTTCAGAACTGCAGATAGTGAGTAGATCAGAGATCATAGAGATTCAATAGAAATACTTCAAATGCAATTATCACAAGAATATATTAGCTCCCTCATACACAAACATGCTTTTGCCTACATAAAAAGAGCCTTATTATCTGCAATCCCAACAACATAGTATAGGGCTAAGTGATTAGAAACTATGACGGGTATTAATTCATGAAAGCAGTGGACATTTGAAATATTTCTCCAAGATATTTCCAAAGATTAAGGATTAATTCCAATAGTCATTTATGCTGTTCCTTTTGAACAAGGGGAACATGGTAATACAGCATTGTGATCTCTTTTCAAATAAGCCACACACAAAAGACCAAATGTTAACACACACAAAAAGAAGATAAAGGCCAGGGTTACAGTTAAAGTGGAATAACCTAAAATACATTTCAGGCTGATGAATTACAAGATTGAAAATTACAAATTCCTTTTTGATAGCCTCATTACATCCTTAATTAAATGGTCTTTCTCTCTTATAATTAACAGTATATTAAAAGAAATTGTCATTAGTAGATGGAAATTTCAACTTTGAACTTCAGAAATTTTCTGTACAAGCTACAATGTCCTCATGTTTACATTCAATAGTGGTAAATGCCCAAATTAAAATAAGATTTCAAAATATCATGTTGGTAAAAAGTATGCCCATTGTAGCTATACTGAAACTATAGCAACATTTACTAATACAGTGATCCCCCGCTCGTTGCGAGGGTTCTGTTCCAGGACCCCCCGCAACGAGCGGGTTTTCGCGAAGTAGCGCTGCGGAAGTAAAAACACCATCTGCGCATGTGCAGATGGTGTTTTTAACTTCCGCAGCGCTAGCGAGGAGCCGAAGATTGGGGGCGGCGCGGCTGTTTTAAAACGTCGCCGCCGACATGGGGGGCTCGCTAGCACCCCCCCGAACCCCCAACCCGGGTTTGGGGGGGTGCTAGCAAGCCCCCCATGTCGGCGGCGACGTTTTAAAACACCCACGCGGCTTTCCAATGAGTCCCGAAGACAAACGCGGAAGTTTGACGTTTGTCTTCGGGACTCATTGGAAAGCTCCGATCGTTTTAAAACAGGCGCGCCGTTCTCCGCTGACTCCTGGCGAACTTCCCCGTTTTAGGAGTCAGCGGAGAACGGCGCGCCTGCTTTAAAACGATCGGAGCCGGCCGGCTCCGATCGTTTTAAAACAGGTGCGCCGTTCTCCGCTGACTCCTGGCCAACTTCCCCGCTTTAGGAGTCAGCGGAGAACGGCGCGCCTGCTTTAAAACGATCGGAGCCGGCCGGCTCCGATCGTTTTAAAACAGGCGCACCGTTCTCCGCTGACTCCTGGCCAACTTCCCCGCTTTAGGAGTCAGCGGAGAATGGCGCACCTGCTTTAAAACGATCGGAGCCGGCCGGCTCCGATCGTTTTAAAACAGGCGCGCCGTTCTCCGCTGACTCCTGGCGAACTTCCAGGGCGAAGGGCGGGCGAGCGGGTGCTGGGGGGGGCTTCGCCCTCCCGCCAGCAAGAGGGGGAAGACCCAGGGAAGCCGCCCAGCAGCTTATCTGCCCGGCGCCATCTACACATGCGTGCCCATAGAAAAAAGAGCACGCATGCGCAGATGGTGTTTTGACTTCCGGGTTCAAAAATCGCAAATTACCCTGTTCGCAATGGTCGGGGACGCAATAACCGGGGGATCACTGTATACAAATATCAATTTGAGCACTGCAATCTAAATACAAGGATTATATCTGATCATGCAATTTGATATCATTACTCTACTATCAAACTTATAACTAACTACTTTTCCCAACTTTATTCCTTCCAAATATTTGGATTGCAACCTCTGGAATTCAGTCAGAATCTTGCAGTTTGAAATGTCTGGAAATGGACAGTTCAGCACATCTGAAAACATTAGAGACTAAGGATAAAACTTTGTTTTTTAATTAGAAGAAGGTTTAGTAAAATAATCACATCAAAGCGCATTCATGAAAGAATGCAGGGAACCACTCTGAAGCAGAAAATCAAACTAGATGGCTGTGGAGCACTTTGTTAGCCTTGTAAAAAACACCCCAGATTTGAAAGGTCTCTTTGCCCCTTCTGAACCTGTTAGTGAGAACACACAATGTTGACATTTCCTTTTCATAAATGGAAATTTCAGAGATAGTGATGAACTCTCTGACACAGGCTTTAGCAGCTAGTCTGAATTCTACCCAATTTTTAACCTCTTATTACCAGAACTCTTTTGAACTGGCAAAGACTTCATTCCATCTTAGCTCTGGGCTTCTTTAATGTGGTCAATTTCAAAACTGAAGTTTGTTCTCTCTCATGCTGATGTATTAAACTTTGATACCAGTTTTGTCTACTCAATTGATTCAACTCAATTCTCGGCAATCTGAATATGGACTCAAGGCTGGCCAGTCAGAGTCTGTATTATTGGCTGAAAAATAATGCTTACATTCAGTGTCATTTGGGCAAATTTAATTCTTTGTAAGAACTGAAAGGGGACCATGGTAATGCATCCAAACATTTGTTGTCTCTTAAACAATAAACATCACTATTTTCATGAAAATAGTTAAAACCTGGCCAGAGGGTGCTCTCAGTCAGCTGCAGGACTGTTTTGAAACCACTGAGTGAAGTGTATTTGAACATCACGACCTGCTTGAATACACTGATGCCATACTCTCTTACATCAAAGTATTCACTGACAGTGTAACAACAGATAAGTGCATCAGTCTAGAAATTGTAAACCCTGGATGAATGCTGAAGTACAGATGCTTCTGAGAGCCCGGGTTTCTGCCCTCAAGGCAGGGGACAGTGATATATAAAGAGAGGCCAGGGCATACCTTGGAAGAGACATTAGGATGGCAAAACAACAACACAGCATAAGGTGGAGAACCATCTAGCACAGTGATGGTGAACCTCTTTCCTCGGGTGCTGAAAGAGCATGGGCATGCACTATCACGCACGCATGAGTGCCCACACCCATAATTCAATGTCTGGGGAGGGTGAAAGCACCTTCCCACATTCCCTGGTGGCCCTCTGGAGGTTAGAAGCGGCCTGTTTCCCAACTTCCGGTGGGCCCAGTAGGCTCGTGTTTTGCCCTCCCCAGGCTCCAAGGGCTTCCCTGGAGCGGTAGGAGAGTAAAAACTCCCTCCCTTATCCATCCTGAGGCTCTCTGGAAGCCAGAAAACACCCTCCCAGAGCCTCTGTGCAAGGCAAAAATCAGCTGGCCAGCACACACATGCACGTTGGAGCTGAGCTAGGGCAACGGCTCACGTGCCAGCAGATATGGCTCCACGTGCCACCTGTGACACCCATGCCATAGGTTCGCCATCACTGATCTAGCAGATAATAACCCGAAGCAAGTATGGCAGGGACTGCAGCACCTAAGTAACTATAAGGGCAACATGGGAAACACAGTCAATGTTGACGCCTCATTGATGAACAAGTTGAACACATTTTTCATCCATATTTTGAAGTGAAAAGACCAGCCTCTGCCCACCAGCCTTCTGATTCCCATCCATTCATTCTATGGACGAGAATGTTCTTTTCAGAAAGCAGCAAGAAAGTTATCCTGATATATCTATTTTCCTATCACTCTGCAAATTCGGAGATAGAATCAGCAAAGCATTTTTTAGTGTCTTGGGAAAGGTTTGGTACTCCAGGAAACAAACATTACCTTAAAATATTTTCTGAACATCTTTATTTTAACATTGGGAGTAGGGTACTTGCTGCATTGGTTCACTAAACACAAATCAAGCTCTCTTTGCCTTCAAAGAGGTTCAAGAATATTATTTCAAAAATATTTTGTAACATTCAGCTGAAGTGTGACAGGGTTAGAAAGTCTACTGAACCTGCTATTTTCATCTCATTCAGTAGAAACATCTGTGGATATTTCAATGCTTTGCTCTTATAGCCCATGCATTTCTTTCCAATCTGAATCCCAATTATTTAAATAGTCCAAATCAATTTGGCTCCAAATATCAAACTTCAAACCCAAATTCAATCACACCCTCTTTGAATCTTCCATTCAAAGTGAATTGGAGTGATGTGTACAGGCTTATTGCTCATATTCATTAACTGTGAATTGTAGAGGTATTTAAACTGAGAGGAAAATCCAACATCTGTCAGGATCAGTATCTGAACTCATCTCTCATTTTGCAACAGTCTTTGAATGCCTGCAGATACTGTAAAACAGCCCTAGATATGCAATCTTTTTTATTGCCATTACAGTGATCCCTCGATTATCGCGAGGGTTCCGTTCCAAGACCCCTCGCGATAATCGATTTTTCGCGATATAGTGGTGCGGAAGTAAAAACACCATCTGCGCATGCGTGCCCTTTTTTTCCCATGGCCGCGCATGCGCAGATGGTGTTTTTACTTCCGCACCTGGGAAGACCCAGGGAAGGTTCCTTCCGCCGCCCAGCAGCTTATCTGCTCGGCAGCGCCGCAGCAGCGAGGAGCCGAAGATCGGGGTTTCCCCTTTGCGTGGGCGGCGGGGAAGACCCAGGGAAGGTTCCTTCGGCCGCCCAGCAGTTGATCTGCTCGGCAGCGCCGCAGCAGCGAGGAGCCGAAGATCCGGGTTTCCCCGCCGCCCACGCAAAGGGGAAACCCAGATCTTCGGCTCCTCGCTGCTGCGGCGCTGCCGAGCAGATCAGCTGCTGGGCGGCCGAAGGAACCTTCCCTGGGTCTTCCCCGCCGCCCACGCACCGCTCGAGAGCAAGAGGGGGAGAGATAGAGAAAGAGAGAGAAGGAAAGAAAGAGATGAGAGAGGGAGGAAGAGAGTGTGAGAGAGGAAGAAGCAAGATAGAGAAAGAGAGAGAGAAAGAAAGATGAGAAAGGAAGAGAGTGACGTCATCGGGTGGGAAAATATTTTTGATTAATATTTTTTGAAAAATCGCGATACTGTATAGCGTTTCGCGAAGATCGAGATCGCGAAAATCGAGGGATCACTGTATATCTAAATTCTAGTCTGGTAAAGCAGGGGTGATGTTTTGTGAGTCTCTGAAAACCTTCTCTCAAAGAATTTTTTCAAGGAATTGATCTGAATAATGAATCTGCAATTTAAAACAATCTCAATTTAATTCATAAGTATTTCCACATACATAGATTAGAAAGGGTCAGGCAGGCTCAACGTTTGTAATTTCATTTCCATCGTTTGTTTTTTCCGGTCTTCTTTCACTGATCTGTAAAACATAATAAATTCTTGAGATAAAATATAAACTTTCATATCCCTTTTGCCAAATCCCCTAATCCATTCCAATCCCTCTCCCTTATTCAATGTTCATACTGATCATCCTGCACATTGGCAGCCACATTTTGCCATGATTCTTAAACCCAATTCCTACTACTACTTTTATGCAATCAAATAAAAAAATCTATTTTGCAATTCAGTACTCTCCCTATTCCACTCATAGGCAAACTAAAGCTTCAAGACTCCTAGCAATCTTCAAATTATTTATATTTGGCCACAATTGTCAAAAACAAGCATTACATTGTTTGGACCATCCAGAGATGAACATCCCATGTATTCTGTAATTTATACTATGACAAAAATGGACATTCGCACATCTCCAAATCTGTCAAAATGGCAGGTGGTTAAGAATAAATCTCTGCTTTTTAAAAGCAGGAAAATGTCAACAATAATTTTCATGAATTGTGTATGCAATCTAAAACCTGGAGCAATTGAACATACAAATAATAACAGAATACAGTGGTACCTCATGATACAAACTTAATTGGTTCCAGGAGGAGGTTCATAAGGTGAAAAGTTCGTAAGATGAAACAATGTTTCCCATAGGAATCAATGTAAAAGCAAATAATGCATGCAAATCCTTCAGGAAAATCCCAAACTTTAGAAGGGAGGCGAACAGAGGGCAGGGAGGAGCAGCTAAAGGGGGCGGGTGGAAGAAGCAAGGCTAGGCTAAAGGGTGAGTGGGAAGGAAGAAAGGCAAGGGGGGCACCCCTCCCTTTTCCTTCTTCAAAAGACACTCTTTCAGTGCCTGCAAACACGCTGTTCTCCTAGTTATTTAAATGCAGTCTTTTCCCCCTCCAAGCCGCCCCTCCCTTTTCTTTCTTCAAAAAAGGGAGGAAAAAAGAAACCCCTTCATCCCAGCAGCAGCGGCTTGGGTTCGTAAGGTGAAAATAGTTTGGAAGAAGAGACAAAAAAATCTTAAACACCGGGTTCGTATCTTGAAAAGTTCGTTAGAAGAGGCGTTCGTAAGATGAGGTACCACTGTAGTGCTATTGTCATTCCTTCCAGGCCCAAGAATGTAAAAATAGTTTTATCCTTATGTATTATGAACATCTTATGAAAAGTTTTTCTTCACACATTGACCTAAGCATATGACCATTACGTTCACAAATGTTTGAAATTACAAAGGTATTGAAAAAAAGTAACTTACAACTGGTCCTCACATTCACATCTGTCATAACCTCCCCATAGTCAACTGATCACCATTTACAACTTATCTAGGGTGCTTCCAAAAAATATAGTCTGATGAGGGAAGCCAAATTCACTTAATGACAGTGGCAAAAAATCTCATAAAATTGAGTGCCACTTAATGACCATATCACTTAGCAATGGACATTCCAGTCACAATTGTGGTCGCAAGACTAGGATTACCTATTTAAAAAATCTACAGCAGGGGTCTCCAACTTTGGCAACTTTACAACTTGTGGATTTTACCTCCCAGAATCCACTGGCTGAGGAATTCTGGGAATTGAAATCCACAAGTCATAAAGTTGCCAATGTTGGAGAATTCTGCTTTAGAGTATCAGCACAAAACAAGCTGATTATAATTTCCAATGCTTTTTTTATGGAATGTTGATATTTTATATTACAGTTTATTACAGGGTTATGTTTCTTCATAGCTTTCAAAAAATAAGTCATGCAAATGTAGTGATTATTATTTAAACTAGTAGGTTTAAACTTACCAGTTTCTGTGATCTTTTCCGCAATCTGTACCATATAGTATGATAAAGCTGTAATGAAACAGAATCAGTCAGTATGTAAATTTAATAAATCATTATTACTACTTTGCAATGAAAATGTGTTTCAGTGTTATGTATTATGAATAAAATATCATGAGAGAGGGGGGAGGGAGGGAGAGGGAAAGGAAGATCATCATTTCTGACAAATGTTTGTCCAATCTCTTCTTGAAAACCATTAGTGATGGAGCACCCACAACTTCTGAGGGCAAGCCATTCCACTGATTAATTATCCTATTTGATCTTCCAGTTTCATAGCTTTGTTAATATCTTGGTCTTCAGATTATTAATCTTAAAATCTGCAAGCATACCAAAGTCCTTCAATTTTCCCATTAATGTTTCTACTCCTTCTAACTGATCTATCAGGTCATCAGTAAATGATCTGAATTCAAGTCCTGCAGAATGCAGCTGCGAGAGCAATGATGGGCTTTCCCAAATACAGTGGAACCCCGACATACGAAATTAATTGGTTCCGGAAGGAACCTCGTATGTCGAAGAGCTCGTAGGTCGAAGCATTGTTTCCCATAGAAACAATGGAAAAGTGATTAATGCGTGCAAGTCCGAGGGCTGAGGGGAAAAGACGTCGGCTGAGGGGTGCCCGGTGCTTCGGAGCCGGCATGGGGGGGCTTTCCATGCTGGCTCCGATCATTTCAGATAGGCGCGCCGATTCTCCGCTCACTCCGGGTGAGCGGCGAATCGGCGCATCTGTTTAAAAAGATCGTAGCCGGCATGGAACATCCCCCCATGCCAGCTACGAGCTTTTCAGACAGGCGTGCCGATTCTCCGCTTTTAGCAGTGAGCGGAGAATCGGCGTGCCTGCCTGAAAAGCTCGTAGCTGGCATGGGGGGATGTTCCATGCCGGCTACGATCTTTTTAAACAGATGCGCCGATTCGCCGCTCACCCGGAGTGAGCGGAGAATCGGCGCGCCTGCCTGAAAAGCTCGTAGCTGGCATGGGGGGATGTTCCATGCCGGCTACGATCTTTTTAAACAGATGCGCCGATTCGCCGCTCACCCGGAGTGAGCGGAGAATCGGCGTGCCTGCCTGAAAAGCTCGTAGCTGGCATGGGGGGATGTTCCATGCCGGCTACGATCTTTTTAAACAGATGCGCCGATTCGCCGCTCACCCGGAGTGAGCGGAGAATCGGCGCGCCTGCCTGAAAAGCTCGTAGCTGGCATGGGGGGATGTTCCATGCCGGCTACGATCTTTTTAAACAGATGCGCCGATTCGCCGCTCACCCGGAGTGAGCGGAGAATCGGCGCGCCTGCCTGAAAAGCTCGTAGCTGGCATGGGGGGATGTTCCATGCCGGCTACGAGCTTTTCAGACAGGCGCGCCGATTCTCCGCTCACTGCTAAAAGCGGAGAATCGGCACGCCTGTCTGAAAAGATCGCCGCCGGTCTGGTGGGGTTTTGCAGCAACCTCCGAGCCCAGGTTGCTCGGAGGTTGCTGCAAAACCCCACCAGACCGGCGGCGATCTTTTCAGACAGGCGCGCTTTCTCGAAAGGGCGGAGAAAGCCCTCTCTCGCAGCCTCCTGGCTGGGAGCACTTTCGCTGCGAGAGAGGGCTTTCTCCGTCCCTTTCGGGAAAGCCCTCTCTCGCAGCGAAAGTGCTCCCAGCCAGGGAGAGCGTTCAGATCCCCCCACCCCCAGCAGAAAGCGTTCAGATCCCCCCACCCCCAGCAGAAGCCAAGGACTCACCAAGCGCTGGATACGAACGGAGAAGAGCCAGGCTGGTTTGCTTTGCAGAGCCGAATAAAGCGTCACGCCCCCCTGACGCTTTTGACGGCAAAAGAGCCCAGCATCGCTTCGGAAGCCGCCGAAAGCGTCAGAGGGGCGTGACGCTTTATTCGGCTCTGCATCAGCTCGGAAGCAAAGCAAGCCAGGCCGGCTCTTCTCGGTTCGTATCCCGAATGGAAGCTCGTGAGTCGAGCAAAAATTTCTCTACTCTCCCAGCTCATATCTCGAGTAGCTCGTAAGTAGAGCTGCTCGTATGTCGGGGTTCCACTGTATGCCCATGTTACTCCAACACTCCGCAGTCTGCATTGGTTGCCAATCAGTTTCCAGTCACAATTCAAAGTGTTGGTTATGATCTATAAAGCCCTTCATGGCACTGGACCAGATTATCTCAGGGACTGCCTTCTGCTGCACGAATCCCAGCGACCAGTTAGGTCCCACAGAGTTGGCCTTCTCCGGGTCCCATCAACTAAACAATGCCGTTTGGCGGGACCCAGGGGAAGAGCCTTCTCTGTGGCGGCCCCGACCCTCTGGAACCAACTCCCCCCGGATATCAGAGTTGCCCCCACCCTCCTTTAAGTTTCTTAAAACCCACCTCTGTCGTCAGGCATGGGGGAATTGAGATATTCCCTTCCCCCTAGGCTTATAAAATGTATGCATGGTATGTCTGTATGTATGATTGGTTCTTTAAATTGGGGTTTTTAAAATTACTTTTAATATTAGATTTGTTTATATTGTCTTTTTACTGTTGCTAGCCACCCCGAGTCTGTGGAGAGGGGCGGCATACAAATCTAATAAATAAATAAATAAATAAATAAATAAATAAATAAATAAGATGGAGAGGGAGAGATGAGATATTTAAAATTAATGTTTCTTTACATGTATCAAGTAGATGAAAGCTTTTGGGGGAATGATGTTACATTTTCTAAATAGAAATACAATACTATAGTTTGAAAAGTTTGACTAAATCTTTTCCACTAAACTCTAAGATGTTGGCTTTGTAATATAGTGATCCCCCGATTATCGCGAGGGTTCCGTTCCAAGACCCCTTGCGATAATCGATAACTCGCGATGTAGCGGCACGGAAGTAAAAACACCATCTGCGCATGCGCGCCCCTTTTTCCATGGCCGCATATGCGCAGATGGTGGAGTTTGCGTGTGGGCGGCGGGGAAGACCCTTCGGCCGCCCAACAGCTGATCTGCTCCGCAGTGCGGCAGCAGCGAGGAGCCGAAGATGGGGTTTCCCCGTTGCCCAGGCAACGAGGAAACCCCATCTTCGGCTCCTCGCTGCTGCCGCGCTGCAGAGCAGATCAGCTGTTGGGCAGCCGAAGGAACCTTCCCTGGGTCTTCCCGCCGCCCAGGCAAAGGGGAAATCCCAAGATCGCTTGCCGCTTGCCGCTTGCCGCTTGCCGGTCACCCGCTCGCCCTGCCGCTCGCTTGCCGCTTGCCCGTTCGCCCGCCCGCCTGGCTGCTCGCTTGCCGCTTGCCGCTTGCCCGCCCACCTGGCTGCTCGCTTGCCGCTTGCCCGTTCGCCCGCCCGCCTGGCTACTCGCTTGCCGCTTGCCCGTTCGCCCGCCCGCCTGGTTGCTCGCTTGCCGCTTGCCCGTTCGCCCGCCCGCCTGGCTGCTCGCTTGCCGCTTGCCGCTTGCCCGTTCGCCCGCCCGCCTGGCTGCTCGCTTGCCGCTCGAGAGCAAGAGGGGGAGAGATAGAGAAAGAGAGAGAAGGAAAGAAAGAGATGAGAGAGGGAGGAAGAGAGTGTGAGAGAGGAAGAAGCAAGACAGAGAAAGAGAGAGAGAAAGAAAGATGAGAAAGGAAGGGAGTGACGTCATCGGGTGGAAAAATCGCGATATAGCCTTTCGCAATGATCGGGATCGCGAAACTCGGGGGATCACTGTATTTATTTCAAGTAAGAAAAGGAACAAGAGATTATTTCCAATTTCCCATCATTTTTCCTTAATTCTCCTCATGAGAAACATCAGTGAGTTGAGGACAAAGAATTTGAAGGCTATTTACTGCATACCGTGGCCTGCACTGGCTGCCGATCGGTTTCCGGTTACAATTCAAAGTGTTGGTAATGACCTTTAAAGCCCTACATGGCATTGGGCAAGAATACATCCAGAACCGCCTTCTACCGCACGAATCCCAGCGGCCGATAAGGTCCCACAGAGTTGGCCTTCTCCGGGTCCCGTCGACCAAACAATGTCGTTTGGCGGGCCCCAGGGGTAGAGCCTTCTCTGTGGCAGCCCCGGCCCTCTGGAACCAACTCCCCCCAGAGATTAGAACGGCCCCCACCCTCCTTGTCTTTGGCAAATTACTTAAGACCCACCTTTGTCGCCAGGCATGGGGGAGTTAAGTTATCCTTTCCTCCTAGGTTATTACAAGTTATGCATGGTATGTTTGTGTGTATGTTTGGTTTTTTATAATAAGGGTTTTTTAGTTGTTTTTATTAATTGGATTGTTCATGTTGTTTTACCACTGTTGTTAGCCGCCCCGAGTCTGCGGAGAGGGGCGGCATACAAATCCAATAAATAATAATAATAATAATAATAATAATAATAATAATAATAATAATAATAATAATAATACCACCATGATAAGTGTATTCTCTTTCTTATCCTAAACAAAAATACTAGGAAATGTATTACTAACCTTTAACTGATGTGGTACAGAGAGACCTTGGAATCTTCTTCTTAATTCAGCTTGGCTACTTTGAATATTATGAGCTGCTGTCACTTCATACTGATAACACAGGCCAGTTCTTGAAATATGTGGTCCTTCACTAATGTCTACAAAATCACCAAATCTGGTTGAAAACAAAACACAGAAAGCTTAATCACCCCAAAATGTTTTAGTAATAGCCTGAAAAGTGCATCTGTTACCTATCCAGTGGGGTGATAAGTTTCTATTCACTGCATGTTCTTTCTGCGCCAGCTCAGGAAGCTCAAACTGCCCAAGGAGCTGCTGATTCAGTTCTACAGAGGAATCACTGAGTCTGTCATCTGCACCTCTATAACTGTCTGGTTTGGTGCTGCAACCCAACAGGACCGACACAGACTTCAGAGGATAATCAGAATTGCAGAAAAAACAATTGCTGCCAATCTGCCTTCCATTGAGGACCTGTATACTGCACGAGTCAAAAAGAGGGCGGGTAAAATATTTACTGACCCCTCACATCCTGGACACAAATTGTTTCAACTCCTACCCTCAAAACGTCGCTACAGAGCACTGCACACCAAGACAACTAGACACAAAAACAGTTTTTTCCCGAACGCCATCACTCTACTAAACAAATAATTCCCTCAACACTGTCAGACTTTCTACTAAATCTGCACTTCTATTCTACTAGTTTTTCTCATCATTCCTATCACCCATTTCCTCCCATGTTGACTGTATGACTGTAACTTGTTGCGTATATCCTAAGATTTTTATTAATATTGCTTCTTCATTGCTTATTTGACCCCTATGACAATCATTAAGTGTTGTACCACATGATTCTTGGCAAATGTATATTTTACTTTATGTACGTTGAGAGCATATGCACCAAGACAAATTCCTTGTGTGTCCAATCACACTTGGCCAATAAAAATTCTATTCTATTCTATTCTATGTGTTGAAGTGAAACTGAATAAATAATTGGAATCATGGCCTAAATTATTGTTCTGACAAAACTCAAAGCTTCTGGAATGATTGTCTTTAAAGATCTATAATGAATTTCTCTCTGGCTGAAAAATTACCGTATTTTTCGCTCCATAAGACGCAGTTTTTTTCCTCCCAAAGTAGGATGAAAAATCAGCCGCGTCTTATGGAGCGAAGATGAAGGCAGGGGGGGGGCGCTGGAGCAGGGGGGGGGCGGCGATATACTCATCTGGAGACCGCCGCCTCTGTCGCCGCCTCTCCTCTTCCCAACCCCGAAGAGAGCCGCGCCTTTCGGCCTCCGGAAGTGCTGGGCCGGGGGACGCCTCCACCGCGCAGGTTTAGGAGGCGGAGCGGCACCGGAGGAGCGTTGGCGGCTCCGAGCCTTTGGGAAGGCTACGGGAATCGCTTCAGGAGGCGGGGAGGTCTCGAAGACCCAAAACCCAGCCAGTCGCTCGCAGCCGGCCGCCGCCTGTGCAAAGTTTGGCTGCGAACTCAGAAGTGCCATCCCGCCGGCTGGCTGGCTAGCTGCTGCCTGGCCCCCTCCCTCCCGGAGGAGGGTCTCCCTCCGCACCACCAGCGGCGCTCCCCCCGCCAGCCAGCCAAGCCCCGCACCCGCCGGAGCCAGCTCCTCGCTCTCCCCCCGCCGCCCGCCGCGTTTGCAGGAGGTGGGGAGGGTCGGGCGGCCCGCCAAGGCCAGGAGGGACGCCGCTGCTCCCCCTTCCCTCTCTCCGCCCGCCGCTGTGCCTCCTGCTGAGCCCCCTCGGCCCCGCGCGGCGCCTGTCAGAGGAAGCTGCCCTGTCCCGGCCAGGATCCGGGGGCGGTGGAGGGCCCCGGGGTCGAGGTCGTCGGGGTTTGAGGGGCCCTAAAGCACCTGGCAGATTGCCCAGCGAGTTTCGGATGCCACTCGGGAGCCACGGAGGCCCCTTTCTGCTCAGGGTCTGGGCCGCACGCTCTCCGCCCACAGCAGAAAAACAGAAAAAATAAGGGAGAGAGAAAGAGAAAGAAAGAGAGAGAAAGGAAGAGGAGAGATAGAAAGGGAGAGAGAGAAAGAGGGAGAGAGAGAGGAGAGAGAAAGAGAGAGATACAAAGAGAGTGAGTGAGAGAAGGAGAGATAAGAGAGAGAAAGAAAGAGGGACAGAGAGAAAGAAAGAGAGGGACAGAGAGAAAGAAAGAGAGGGACAGAGAGAAAGAGGGACAGAGAGAAAGAAAGAGAGGGACAGAGAGAAAGAAAGAGAGGGACAAAGAGAGAGAAAGAGGGACAGAGAGAAAGAAAGAGAAGAACAGAGAGAAAGAAAGAGAGGGACAGAGAAAGGGAGAGGAGAGATAGAAAGGGGGAGAGAGAAAGAGGGAGAGATAGAGAAGGAGAGAAAGAGAGAGATACAAAGAGAGTGAGTGAGAGAAGGAGAGATAAGAGAGAGAAAGAAAGAGGGACAGAGAGAAAGAAAGAGAGGGACAGAAAGAAAGAGAGGGACAGAGAGAAAGAAAGAGGGACAGAGAGAAAGAAAGAGGGACAGAGAGAAAGAAAGAGAGGGACAGAGAGAAAGAGAGGGACAGAGAGAAAGAAAGAGGGACAGAGAGAAAGAAAGAGAAGAACAGAGAGAAAGAAAGAGGGACAGAGAAAGGGAGAGAGAGAAAGAGAAAGAAAGGTAGAGAGAAAGAGGGAGAGATAGAAAGAAAGAGAGGGGGGGCTTGTTTGTATATTTTCCCAATTCCCCTAGGGCAGTGTTATTGTAATAAATATTTTAGCCTACTTTTTGGCTCAAAATATTTTTTTTCTATTTTCCTCCTCTAAAATCTAGGTGCGTCTTATCAGCAGGTGCATCTTATAGAGCGAAAAATGCGGTAATGCCACAATAAATCTGTAACTTTTTATTTTTGCTACATATTTTGTCATTTAGAAGTGCTAAAATAAAGCCTTTTAGTGCCAGTTACTCAACAATTCTAAAATATAGTTTTCAGGTGGTAATAAACTTGTCTACTAAGGTAACAGACCAAACACCACATTGAAATGCCAATATAAGTAATATAGTAAAATATAGATCAATGGAATGAAAATATATTAAATGGAACACCAGGATTTAGATGCACACATGAATTAAGATATCCTTTACACCATATAATTTTCAAGTGGAGGCTTCCAGAACAAAGATTAAGGCCTTATTTATCCCTTGTAAAATATTTGCCCTAATCACAAAAGATAATTCCATGAGTTCTGAAAGTAGATTGGGTCACTGAGTATAATGCATTTTTGTACATTTTCACTCATTTCAATGAAAGATAAATTGCTGATAAATGATATACCCTGATGAGTCAGGAATTACTGGTCTCTTCTTTGACATAACTTTAAAGGACGAGAAAGAGAGAGAATGCAAAGACATAACTTTCTTCTCACTGAAGAATTAAAACATTGCTCAAATCCTTACCTCCTCATTTATTCTCCCCAGGATCGTAAGAATATTTCACTTCTTGTTCAATGTAAAGGTAATGATTTCTAGCTATTTTTAAAAAAGAGTGGTTTGCTCACCTGTGCACTATAACTGCTCCTTTGGAGTTTTGAGAAGCTCTTTCTTCAACCATATCCTGTTTGAACCTAAAACACAAAGAAACAGGTCCATAACTAAACTTCCTATGATATATAATGTAAAATAACAGCAAATCCAGGTAGAAGGACCGTTGAACTTACCTGAATGGTCTTCTCGCTGCACTGTGAGGAAAGTCCAATGTGGGTTATTCTTCAGACTCATTGGCAGGGACTGAGTTAAAAATTAACATATTTAGTATGTCCCGCCCACCACTGCCCCATCAGGTCAGTCAATAAAAATGAAGGAATAGTGAAAAGAATCAATTTTATTAACCTAAGAGTATTGAAACTATCAAAGGAAGCACAGAGAATTGAGCCCCTGGGCCAAATAAACCGGGTGGGTTTGGACGCTCCTCACAGTGCAGCAAGAAGACTGTTCAGGTAAGTTCAACGGTCCTTCTCCCCTGCACTGCTCGGAGAGTCCAATGTGGGATATACCCAAGCAACAGGATTAGGGCGGGATAGGCTGGACCAGGGGCACCGGAGCACAAACCCTTTGTAGCACTCTTCGGCCGAAGGCTGCTTCCACTGAAGCAAACAAATCTAGGCGATAGTGTCTTAGGAAAGTCGTGGGGGCAGACCAAGTTGCAGCCCGACAAATGTCCTCGATTGGAGTTTGTCGGGTGCAAGCAGCGGTAGTGGCTGCACTCCTAATAGAGTGGGCTGTTACACAAGCTGGTAAAGGTGTAGAACGTGCCTTGTATGCTTCAATAATGCAAGAGCGGATCCATCTACTGATTGTCTTGGCTGATACTTTGTCACCCATGGATCCTAGGAGAAATGATACAAATAATGTCTCCACTCTCCTGAAGGTGTTTGTATGGCGTACGTACATCTTCAATGCTCTACGAACGTCCACCTTATGCCATCGGAGCTCCGACGAGTGTGATCCGTGGGTGCAAAAATCAGGCAGAACTATGTCCTGTGACATGTGAAATCTAGTGTTGATTTTGGTCAAGAAACTGGGATCTAATCGCAGAGTTACCCTGTCGGGATGGAAAACACAGAGGTCCAGGCAGACTGATAATGCCAACAACTCTGATATTCTGCGTGCTGATGTTATGGCCACCAGGAAGGCCACCTTAACTGATAAGAAGCGAAGTGGGACTTCCCTTATTTGTTCGAATGGAGGTCCTGTAAGGGCCTGTAGGACCAAAGGCAAATCCCAGGATGGGAAATGATGGATAACTGGTGGGGAAAGGTTCGATGCCCCCCAGAGAAAGTCCTTTATCCATGGGTGATGTGAAATTGGGCAAAGGGGGTCTGGTCGTAGGACCGTGGCTATAGCTGCCACTTGCCTGCGTAAAGTGTTGGGGGTCAATCCCTCGTCGAGCCCCTTCTGTAGGAAGTCTAGAAGGTGAAGAACGGAAGACAAGCGAGGTGGAACTCCTTGAGTCTTACAGAACCTCCAGTAAGTTGCCCAGGTTGCTTGGTATATGAGAGTTGTCGATGGTTGCCATGCAGCTTGGATGGTGTGGATGACTTTCTCAGGAAGGTGCTCCCTCCTCACGCGGTCCCCTTCAATTGCCACACGGCAAGTCTCCACCACTGAGGATTTGGGTGAACTATTGACCCTTGTGTCAGGGAGAGCTGGTGGTATGGGATCTTCCATGGAGGGGAGATTGACAGGTCCATCAGGTCCGCGAACCATGGCCGTCTGGGCCAGAACGGAGCAACTAGGAGCACCTCTGCTCGTTCTGAGATGATCTTGGAGACTACTCTGGGTATCAAGCAGATCGGAGGGAAGGCGTATAGTAGTCCTCTCGGCCATGGCGAGAGAAGTGCGTTGACTTGGTCGGCTCCCGGGGATGGAAAACGGAAATAGAACCGTGGAACCTGGTTGTTGTAGTATGAGGCAAATAAGTCCACCTCTGGTTCGCCGTAGCGGTGAACAATGCCCTTGAAGACCTCTGGGTTCAGGGACCATTCCTTGGGGTTGATAGTTGTGCGGCTTAACCAATCCGCCTGAGGATTCTCTGATCCTGAGATGTGCTCTGCCTGAATCGAGGCCAGGTACACTTCTGCCCATGAAATTAGGGCATGGGCTTCCTGCATCAGGCGGCCCGACTTTGTGCCTCCCTGATGATTCACATGAGCCCGTGTTGCTACATTGTCTGTTAAGATAAGGACATGTTGTCCTTCCATCCTGTCCATAAAGGTGTGTAGCACTCTGAAAACTGCTCGCAGCTCCAGCAGGTTGATGTTGGGGTCTATTAAATCCTCTGTCGACCACAGGCCCTGGGCAACCTGAGATCCACAATGTGCTCCCCAGCCGGAGAGACTTGCATCTGTGGTGATGGTCACCTCTTGATGATAGAGGAGGGGGGAGCCTCTAGTTAGGGCTGAAGATGTCCATCAAGGAAGGGAATGGCGAACTGCTGCCATTAGGCACACTTGATGTTTGGAGTGGCTCAGTCGTGTCCTCTGGAAGGGGAGTACCAGCCACTGTAGTGGACAAGCACGCAGACGAGCCCATGGTACGATGTTTATGCACAATATGAACATTCCTAACAACTGCAATAGGAATGCCAAGGGAACTTTGGTGCGGTGTTGTATCGAGTCTATCATTGTCATTATTTTCTGTTGTCTCTCTGATGAGAGATAGACGATGTCGGTTGATGAGTCTATCGTAGTGTCTAGGTGCAGTAGGCATCTGGTTGGTTGCAGGTGGCTGTTGTTGTAATTGATTGTGAACCTGCATCTCTCCAAGGACTCTATTGACTGCGCAAGGTCCCGTTTGGCTTGTTGTAGGCTTCTGGATAGAATAATTATATTGTCCAGATAGGCAAGGAGGCGTATGGAACGCGTTCTGAGGTCGGCTGTCAAGACGTCTAAGAGTTTGGTGAAAGTTCTGGGGGCCGAGGATAAGCCGAAGGGCATGGCCTTGTATTGGAAGTGTTGATCTTGGATGCAGAAACGAAGGAAGCGCCGATGATGTGGGTGGACCAGTACATGTTGATATGCCTCCTTTGAGTCTGTGGAGGTCATCCAATCCTGATGTCGGATAGATGCTAGGATAGTGTGTAAGGAATGCATCTTGAACCTCTGATAGTGGATGTAAATGTTTAGCTGTCTGAGGTTCAGAATTAGACGGCATCCACCAGACGCTTTAGGGACTATGAAGACTATGGAATAGAATCCTTGTCCCCGCTGCGTTGTCGGTACTGGTTCTATTGCCCCAATGTCCAAAGGATGTTGGACCTCTTGGAAAAGAAGAGACTGCTTTCGTGGATGTGTCAGTGTTGGGCATTGCATGAATCTGTTTGGTGGGGTTTGTAAGAAGTTTATCCATAGGCCTTGTGCCACGGTGTCTAAGGCCCATGTGTCGGTGGATATAGCTCCCTAAGATTCGGTGAAGAACTGCAGGCATCCACCAATGGGTCTCATGTGGGTGGAGTCACTTCTGTCTGCGGTATCCTCCTCTGTTACCACCCTGGAAGGGTCTTCGGGGTTGTTGGAATTGGCAGTTTCTGTCCCCATAATTGGTTCTGTCCGACCTGTAAGATGGTTGGGTGTAGGCCCCTTGTCCATAGGCCCTGGTGACCAGGGACGCAGTCATGGATGGGTCCGACCGAAAGGGCTGTCTTCAGAAGTATGGGGCCCCCTGTCTGTCCTGTCTCCTTGCTGATGCTGGGTGTTGCCAGGGCTGATGCTGGGTGTTGCCAGGGCCTTTTTATATTTTCTGAAAAAATAGGAGCAGAAGGGATGTGTTCAGATTCCCTTTGAGGCTCATTAATAAGTCTAGCCGCTGGCAGGATGCCCACCTCTTGGCCTGCCAGCTTTTCTGTGTTTTCTAAGGCCAGTGTGGCCTTTGCTTTGTTTAATAGGACTCTAAAAAGAGACGGTTTGAATAGTCCAGCGAAGGCGGGCTGTTCGGGTAAGTTGGCCTCATCTTCAGAGAGTTCCTCCTCTGGATCTGTGGGCACCTCTCTTAGACCACGATCTTCTTGGAAGGAATCATTTAAGGATGGGGTGGATGCAGGTGCTGCCCAAAGGTCCTGTCTACTGGTACAAGGTGGTAATGGGGATGGGCGTTGCTGAGCGCCTACCAGGATGCCCTGTGAGTATGCAGATGCTATCATATCCTGCAATGATGGTGACATATTCTGCCAGTTATACATGGGGCCCCTGAGCCCTGCTGCAGTTGGGGTAAAGATAGCTGCTGCAGGTTGAGATGGTTGAAGCCATGGTTGGGAAGCTGGTCTGGTCCACTCTGACCTTTGAATCCCTTCAGATGGCAGGGGAGCGCTCAGGGGGTGGTCTGGCGACAGATCCCCCCCTCCAGTTAGGGCAGGCTCTTCAAAGGTAACTGTTGGAAAGGTAGTTGAGGCCAAAGGGCTCTGTTGATGAGATGGGATAATGCTGGCTGATGGACTAGGCTCTTGCCTTGGTCTGTCCATTTCCAGCTGAGCCTCAAGGGCCCTGATTTTCTTCTCAGCCTCTTTTAGGGCAGTTGAGGTCTGAGAACTTTTCCCTTTGGATTTGGAGCAAGGGCCTTTATCTTTCCCTTTAGCTACTGAAGAAGCAGCAGAGTCGCTGGGTGTTGCCCTGTGGTTGTTGAGACATAATTAGGTGAAATAATAACGCTCACAGTACTGTTTGCTACGAGAGGAAGCTCCTACACGATGCAGAGTTGAGACAAAATGGCGAAATGAGTGAGACTTGAGTCCCCTGAGTAATGTGTCATCGGCCTCTCACCTTGTGATTGGCTGAGGTCCAGGCAGAGGCCTGTTTTGGCTTCTGTTACCATGGTAACGCCCCCTTTCAAAATGTTGGCCGTTAGGTGGCTAGAATTAGCCTACTCATTCCCCTTACTGCCATGATAACGGCCCCTTCAAAATGGCGGGCATGAGGTAAGGCGGGAAAAACTAGCTCCAAAATGACGGAGGTGTCCAAAGGGACCCCGGACAACGCCGCAAAATGGCGGGCATGACCTCGGGCGGCGGGCGATCCTTGCGGCGGCACCATGGATCCTTGTACCTCGGTGCTACTATGAACACCCTGCTTGCCGCGCCGTCACTTGACCGCAGGGGATTGAGCCACCAAACAGCTGATTCCCCGCTTCGGGGAACACCGTGAATGCCGCAAGTCCTCCTTATCGGCGATTCCTGAGAATCAGAGGTACTGTATTGCACTGGCTTAACTGGATGGCAGAGATCGGTGGGGGGGGGGTGTGTCTGACCGCGGGCAATACTCCGGAGAGCAGTGGCCTCTCAGGGATTGAAGAGTTGGAGAGCAATACCCAGGAGGGCAGTGGCTCTCAAAATTCCTGGAGTATCTTCTTCTCCTGTAAAAAAGGGGAAAAAAGAGTCAGTTAGAGAAAAGTAGGAAAAAATTCTCTCTTTCTCTCTGGAGAAGAAAACTCATAGTCCCTACACTATGACTGAGTTTTTAAGACTGACCTGATGGGGCAGTGGTGGGCGGGACATAATATGTTAATTTTTAACTCAGTCCCTGCCACATTGGACTCTTCAAGCAGTTTAGGGGAGAAGAGTATATAAGTGCTATTTCTTTTCTTTTAAAATCATCCAACATTTTTTCTTCGTACATGCCATTCTATTAACACTGGACTAAGAAATATTTTTCTTTCTTTTCGAAAACTGAGAAAATCTCTTTATATCCACCATCAGTCCTTTATTAACTGTTGACAGCATTGCTTCTAGTAGAGATGTTCCTAAAACTTCAAAACCCTATTATTATATAATAAATGCTCATGCATTTAAACCCACAGAAAACATATTCCATTTTATTCATTCTTGTTATTACTCTTCAAAGGGGAAGGATGTGCATCACGTATTACAAAATAAATAATATATAACACATGTTAAATATGGCTGCAATATATGGCTATTTTAACAGGAATTATACATTGTTCAGCCATATCTTTTCATTATCAGTAACATACTAATAGACATGAAAACCAAAAGTAAATTAATAAGGACCTGTTTATTTTTTAATTGCAAATTATATTATGGATCTTCTGAATGAAACACTGATTTCAGGTTATATACATAACTGCAGGGACAGGCAGGTAGAAATCTTTTCTGAATGACATTTTAACTCTGACATATAGGTTTTTAATACTAACTTGTTATATTCAAATATTTCAAGTGCCACTTTTGCATCGACTTCCAGCATTTCAAATGGCAAATCTTTGTCAATTAATCTGAAAGCATCTCTTGAAAGAGAACGGAGATTTTCCTTCAAAAATGAGATAAAATACAGATTATATAGACAAACATGACAAACAAAAAGGTTCAAATAATTTAAATATTTTAAATTCTTGGTATGTAATATTTAAACACTATTCTGGAGACTTTTTAAGGTGTAGCTAATTTAAGTTAGCTTTGTCTTTGCAGGAATATAGTAAGCATAAAAAACAGAACATATTTCCTATCATCTAAGCTTAAAAAAACTAAATATCCTCCATCTGCCCAGCAGTATGGACAATTATTTGGCTTAATCGATTTAAACATATCACAGAGTATTCCTTTTATTTCATCCCTAATGCAATACAGAAGGAATTATACGAAGTAATTATTTTAGCAATTATAGCAAATACTGTAAGAAATGTTTGAGGGCAAGCTTGTGACGCTATCCAAATCCAATTTACATATTTCAATACCCCATACTTTAAAAAATATTTCTACTATATTAAGGCAAGACTAGCTTAAAATTAACCTGCCTCCTTGCATTTTTCTACATGACTAACAATCAATATTATTGGTTTATCGTACAATCAGCCAGCTGGATTAGATATTTCTGTCTGCCTCTCTACTTGTAGTCCTTACCAAAGATGGGGGATAGACATATGTGGATGTTTGATGTTATTTTTATTATTATTTCTTAAACATGTGCTGTCTGTTCCAGAGGGTGGAACAATGGCAGAAAAAGAGTTTTATAATAAAAATATAATCAGACTAAATATGACCGGACCAGTGCTGAAGAAGCTCCAGATTAGGTTTTATAACTTAAATGTATATAAATTAAGGCTGAATCCAGAACAAAATCGAATATTGACTCTATCATCATAGGAGGATCAATCAATCAATTTCTTGTCTGCTATTTCTGCATACATTCTGTTTTCAGGTCAATTTTTACAAAATATTTAATTTCCTCACAATATGCATACAGTAGTACCTCTAGATATGAGTTTAATTCGTTCCAGAAGGGAGCTTGTACGTCGAACAACTCGTATCTGGAACAAATGGCTTTAGACTTTGTTTTTCCCCTCCGAGATAACCAGAAGCAAGGATTCTTGCGCCACCTAGTGGACGCTCGGCTCATATCCCGAATTTGAGCTCGGGTCTCGAAAAGAAATTTCTCTCCCCTCGTGGCTCATATCTTGGAATACTCGCATGTGGAGCAGCTCGTATCTAGAGGTACTACCGTATTTTAAATATATCGTATTCAAAAAAATATACATTTGAAACCCAAATAAGCATTAGAGGCTTGATCCAGCAGCCTCTGTGCAGTTCAACCTCTAAAATTTATGCAAAATTAATTTCTCCAGTAGTTCAAAATGTTTATTACATAATAAGAGCAAATAAAATATAGGGCACAAACACATAAAGTTCTGTGTGGATACAAATATCCATTGCAATTTTTACATTTAGCAATCATTCTTTTCAAAGAGTAGATATATTGAGTTGTCCATTAAATCAGTTTGAACTTACCTCAGTTGGTGTCCATGCATCAAGTGTGCTATCCAAGATTACATCGTAACAAAATGCTCCAGATGTCACTATATAGCAAAACATTTTGAAATATTGATAGGAATAGATTTTTCAAAGTCAGATATTTAACGAAGTCAATGAGAACCAGCATATTGTTACCGTATCAGTTTTCCCTTCCAGAAAAGTTGCTACACAATTAATTCTAAATCCATAATTAGGCATGTCTTAATTAAGCAAAATATCAAAAACAGGATACAAGTTTTAAGTTATTCAGAATTCTTCATTAAACAAGATATTATCAAAACAAATAAATCCTGGATGGTAAAGAAATGAATTCTAAATATGGCTACATAGTTAATTATTGAGTTCTACACATCCCACTTTTGAACAAAAATAATGAATTGTGTCCAAATATCAAAACAGACTTTTAGGTCTTCCTCCAGCATTGACACTTGCTCTGGCAAAAAACTGTAGAAACACTTTGGTCAATAACTGAATGTCTTTGGAACTTTTTCACAAAAACCTTCACCTAACATTATCTTAACTTCTCTTTTTATTCAAGAGAATAAAAAAGAAAGATTTTTATTCAAAATATTTTTTGGGAAGCATGGAGGGTTATAACACAACTCTCTATATTCACATACATAGTGTAAGTAAATTTATTCTAGTTCAATAGGGTAAATTGAACAGATACATTTCAAATTGCAGAATTAGTTTAAATATTAAAAGTAATATTCAAACTATGTCTGCAATTCTATTCTATTTAAACAGGAATTTTATCTGTTCTGCTATCATATGCAATTTAGAATTGAACATAGGTTAGGAAATCATTTTAAGAAGTATGCTTTCTTCAGCATTATGTTATTAACATGGTTTTGGATACAGCCAATTCAAAATAAAGACCAACTGAAAAAAAATAGGTATACTAACTTCACAGAAAAAATAATTAAAGTATTTACCATCATAAGAAATTTATATAGTTAGATGTACCAAAAAGTTGACAATGATCTACTGAAACTGGTAATTTAGTAAATTGTCTATTATAATTTTCCTCTGATTTGTAATCTTCTAGTAAGTTCAGACTATAATTCAAAATATTTTGTATGTACCCAAAATGCTATACCAACATTTTTGAAATGTGTAAATTACAGAGATATTCATTGTAATACTCTTTTAGAGAGTTATGTTACCTGGCACTTCTGGAGCTTTAACAAGAGTAACTGAATATTCATCTTTAAATGCTTGTTCTAAAACACAGCCCAGAATCATAGCACAAGAACGCCAATAAGCCTGCAATAGATTATGAATTCAAATTATATCAAGACAGTTCAGTGCAAGTTTCAAAAGCAAAATTTAAAAGACTCAAGGTATTATTTATGAAGTTTTATATTTGACAGCAAATGTAATTAAAAATGCAGCCGGACATGTATTCTGTTTCTGACTATCCTAAGGAAAAAGAATGCCTTGTACTGTATTCCACTTGTATTATTTAAATCTGTAATTATTGGAAGAAAGATTAAAGAAACTATATCCTTTATCCTTTATAGCAGATCTCTTTTATACTATTCACATAAAACTGGGAGGGGGGGATTAAGATGAATAATAAGAAAAACAGAATATCATTATATTCCAATCATTTCTGAATCAACTTCTCTATAAATTGTTATTGGGTTATGACCTTGATGGTGCTGAATGAATGGTATACCGTTATTGAATTTATAGCTGCCACAATAGTGCCACGAGAATCACAATTGTGTTTCAGGCATTTAGCAATTATCTCATTCTTATGACAGTTGTAATATTCCAGTTTTTCTTCTGCGGAGCCCTGCTACAGTTAGATCTGGAAAATCTGGCATTCTATAGCACATGCCAACTTACAGCAATCACTATATCTGCACTCAACAGTGTGTGCACACTTGACCATGTTTGCACAGGGCCATAGGTGCCCAGCAATCATGCCAGACTGCAAGATTTAGCTTGGCTGCATTCCTAGCAGAGCACCCTAAACCCTCCCCCACTTGCTCATATTCCATAGCACTCACCTGCCCATTGGCCTGCTTGCAAACTAAAGAAAAATTTGTTACAACTAGGACTTGCAGCTTCCTGCCTGCTTCTCCTTTGACTTTGCTTGCAGGAAGTTACAAGATGTCCTTGCTTAATAACTGATGATCCTCACACAACAATCACAATCAAGATTGCCGTCACTAAATGATGTGGTCACCTGACATTCATTCATTCATTCATTCATTCATTCATTCATTCATTCATTCATTCATTCATTCATTAGATTTGCATGCTGCCCTTCTCCGAGGACATTGTGCTTTGCCACTGCATCACTCAGTAGCAGAAATTCCAGTCCCAAATTTTCAAATTTAAGCAAAGACTACCTGTATTTACATTTAACTAAATTTAAACCATGCATCCTTTTGCCTTCAGGTTTAATAAAAACAATATAAAGCAAGAAATCCAGTATTGTCATACTTTGTTCACTTCTTCGGCATCTTCATCTTTGAAAGTAAGAAACTGAATTTCACAAGAATGAGTCAAAGGTCTGTACATATCCCAGAGCTGCCCATCTACAAGGGCGAGCGCAGCTCTATTACAATACCATTCACTTAAATCTGGAAAAAACAGACACAGTAAAATAAAAATTAAACTTCAAAGGATCATAGAATCATATTTTATTAGTGAAACAACAGCCTACAATTCTGGGAGTTGAAGTCCACAAGTCTTAAAATCTTAACGTGTGGACTCCTGGTCCAAAACAATCACCTGTATAATAACTACGGTAAAAACTAATTGTTTCATCCATAGTTTTCTTGAACCATGAGATATTATCAGAATCTTTTTTTGGTTGAAGAAGCCAGGATTTTATTTTATTTTTGCATGTTTTGAATCAAGTTATAAATCATTGCTAAATAGCATAATGACTTGGGAGTATTTCTCTCCTCTAATAATGCTTCATGGGGAATTAATAGGCATGGGTGAAATTGACTCAACACAACTGAGTATTCCGAATTGCTACATGCTAGGTATCAAAGAAGAGAACAGATCTGTAGAAACCAAGAAACATATTAGGGAATCAGAATGATTTGTGATCCCAAGTGAACACTTACTAAGAATAAGTTTAACTCCCAACCATTATATATTTGTAGAAGCACAACTAACTAAACCATAGCTCTTCTTACACAAAACATGTTTCAGTTTGTTATTCAGCTTAACAACAACCATTTCAATTACTTACGCATAGCACAACTGTATGGAGTGGAAAGTCCTTTGTTCATTATAAATAAGGTGCCAGGGTGTGATTTACCCACATGTTTTACTTCAATTTTCTCAATCCGTGGATTAAGAGACAGCTGTCTTTCTTTCTCTTTTGTGAACAGATCATTGCGCCTTTGAGCAATTTCTGCTGTTAAAAGTTGAGGAGTAGGTGCAGTGGAAATTAACCCTGAGAAAAAAGAAACATTTTAAAATATATTATTTTAATTATCTAATATCATCTTTGCTAATACATTTATAAGAAGTAAGCTCTATGAATTTTGACCAAAATTAATGAAGGAAAAATATTCCTTGCTACAAGACGTATAATTAATATCTCATTAATATCTCTGGAATCTGTGAAAATGCATTTCCTTTACTCCAAATCAGACAAAAATAACTTAAATCTTTTAAGAGAAGTACAGTAAGTTCCTGCTAGTTTAAGATATGTATGTGTATGAGACAATGGCAATAATCAAATGATTATTTAAGTCTTTATAAATATGCACAATGATGCTATGAACTTCACTGCACAAACACTTTACCACACACAATGCACACTGCTCCTTAATATGTCAGACCTACCAACTCTGCTTTTCTTACCAACAATTATCAAGAAAATATTCTTCAACCTATGGAGCATAGAGTTTGAAATGTCAGGCTATAAAATCTCCAGGGGCACCAGCCACATAAAACAAACTGAGCTCAATGTTCATAGTCATGGAATCCATTTTTAAATTCCAGGGTTAAACTTGAGAAATGCAAGCCTTAGACAGAAAATATTATTGATACTATGCAAATGGTTATTTAACTTTCCCTAATTATTTAAAGCAAACAGCCATCACCATGCTCATTGCTGTTCTTGCAAGATTTAAGAAGGACAAGAGGGGTCCTTGATGCTGACTAAGATTCTTGCAGGTATTTTGTTACCAAACAAGACATTAGCAGTGCTAGTAGGAAGTGGGGTTTGTTCTCCTTTTATATTCTAGTGGCTTTCCTTATCAGCGTTGATGGAAGTGATCTTGGTTGTTCTTTGGTTTCAACCAAATGTTAAACATTGTTAATCTAATGTTAATTTTGGTGTTAATCTCTACTTATCTGAGTGCTGACTGATGATGAGGATGGATTCTATTCTTTTTGTTCCCTTTTGGGCTTTTTGATTTTCTTTTGAGTGGTATAAATGTTGTTTGTGCCAATTTGTCAGAGTTAGGGCCATCAAACTGGCCATCAACAAGCACATAGACATAAACAACATAATACATACTATTTAAGAGACACTCAATGAACAAACAAGGGAACGATCAGCTATCAAAAAGCACACAGACATAAATATTAATATTTGAATAATGCTAACAATATTAAGACTGCAATGTTAATATTCAGATTAGCATTAGACCAACAATCGAGAAACAAAAAATACCCCAATCAAGGAATTGCCCAACAAGGTAACAGTAAGCAGCCCAATTAAAGAAGCAACAAGACCATTCCCACTTAACACTGTCAGGGCAAGTCACTAGAATACAAAATTGAGACCAAACTGTGTATTCTACTCCCTACCTGCAATGATGGTGCTACGTCTGCAAGAAAACAACCCAAGGACCGCATATTTCAATTCTGGATTACAGATATTCTGCTCTATCGTTAAGAAGGATAGGCAGGGATGGCAGTATTTTAATCTGAGCAGTGCAATATTAAGACATATACAAGTGAATGGCAATATAATAATACCTTAACTACATCTCCTGAGTCCAGCGTTTAAACCACCCATCCCTCGTGTTCCTCCTTATGCTTACTTTTGGTGCAGCCCCGCCATAGTCCACGGGCAAACGAAACAGAAGCCATCCCTAGTTTCCCTTCTCTCGTCCTCTGCTACTTCTTCTGGGCGGTCCGACGCAATTCGCGTCCTCCGGAAACACCGATCAAGACAAAAGCGTTCCGTCTCCCTCGGTTCCTCTCCGGCCGCTTCGCTTTAGCGGTAGTCGAGGCTATTTGTTTTTGTTTCGTTTTTGTCTTTGCATCCTCATGAGAAAAGAACTTATGGGGGGAAAGACTGATCTCCTAATTTTAAAGCCTTCTTTTAAAAAAAGAAATTAAAAAAGCTCCCATATCGGTGCTATGAAGTCCCGAATAGCCCACTCAGGGATAGCCGAGGAATATTGATGATTTCGTAGCAAAAGAAAGAAGCCGTTTTATGACATTTGCTTTGAAGCATAGCTACACGGGGATTTGTCAGGAGGCGGGTCGAAAGCAGCCACATTCTTATCTTTTAAAATGGTCTGATCTTGAACCATAGACAAACTTTCTTTTATGACAGGAAGATACGGCACTGCACTACTGTACTGTGTACAGCCTGTAAAGCTTGGTTTGAAATCCTGGGTAGGTTTTCGTTACTCGGGGATGCGAAAAGACTTTCTTGCATTACTAGACTGTCCTATAAGGAATTAAGAGTGAGTTGGAAAACTCTGTGCTGTAGCGTAAAACTGGCTCCAATTAAAATTCTGATAGTGATGATGATGATTCATATTCGTCTTCGTTCCGAAACTGCAATCCAAAAATCCTTTACTCGGAAGTGATGGCAGTTAAAATAAACGCAACTTATTTCTTCTGGATAAATATAAATGAACGGGAAGAGTTGCAAAGGGATAAGAGTGTTGTTTTCAATTACTGTATACTGTAGTTGCGTTCTCTTCTGCTCTATGGATTCACCTAAACAATTAACTATACCGTATTTGGGTCTGCAAACTCAAAGATGATCACCAGATGGCAGCGAAGCATTTCCCATAAGCTCTTCTAAATAAAGACAAAGACAAGAAGAATAATTATTATTTTAAATGTACTGTACTTGTGTTTTACAGTATTGACAGTAATAAGTATGAGTGATATTTTCAAAGCAAAGTGATGTGAAATAAACAGTCTTCATCTGACTTATTATAAAGTAGCTTTCAATTACACTTTAGTGGAGATGGTGTTCAAAGACTAGGATACCACCCATAGTTCCCTCTAAGCTGAGCAGTGAGCAATCGCTCACTCAAAATCATCATCAACTCAGAGTTTTTCAAACCTGCCCAGAATCCGAGAGAGAAAGAGTGAGAGGAAAGGAGAGAGAGAGGAAGAGAGAGAAACAGATAGAAAAAAGAGAGGAAGGAAAAGAGAAAGAAACAGAATGGGAGTAAGGAAGAGAGAAAGAAAATCAAAATCTAGTTTGAAACTAGCTCAATTATTTAAGTGGCATTTTGATATTGATAGAGTTGCCCTATTATGAGTAAACTGTTACAGACACACAGTACAGTATTTTATTTTGAAATTATCTGAGGCAAAACAGGGTGGGTTTTTTGTTTGTTTGTTTATTTATTTATTTGTTTATTTATTTAATATTTCTGTGCCGCCCAGTCCCGAAGGGACTGCCGCTCAGACACTATATTTTTCCGCCCACCCCCCCAAAAAAATTAGAGGGAACACTGATACCACCATTGAAAAATGCTCTGCATGGCCTAAGCAGAAGATTTTATGACTCAAGTAGAAAGAGTGATTTTTTTTCTGACATTGTAGCCTTTAGCTTTTAGGGCTTTAGGTATTGAAACCAAGGACCGTCCCAGGACAGTTTAATTCAATGCAGCAGGCATTAAAGAAGGCAATAATTGACAGCATGTGTATTAAAACTTTGTCCTTGGGCTGGTATTAGTGCATCCTTGTGGACTATGGTCTGATCTTTCATATTTTGGTTGAATTTGGTCCATTGTTTCTTAGTCCAAGAAATAATGAATAGAAACTAACCAACGAAGAAGCAGCCTGGAATTAAGAAGAAACTTCCTAGCAATGAGGACAATTAATCAGTAGAACCTTCATAAGTTGTGAGTGATTCATCACTGAAGGTTTTTAAGAAGTCACTTGTCTGAAATTGTATAGGATATCCTGCTTGAGCAGGGGGGGTGGAATAAAAGACTGCCAAGATCCTTTCCAGTTCTATTCTGATTCTGATTATTCCAATTCCACAAAGCTGATTTGGCTTTGGTCTGTGTTCTATATAGTGTACATTTTTGATTATATTATTGTAATGGCTGCCAGGACCATAGGTACCTGCTTTATCCTACTATATCTAATAGAATACAAAACCAGAAAAGGTGACAATCATTTGGTTGTGATGAATTTGCATTCACAAAATAAGCAATCTGGCCCTGGCCATCCAAAATAATGTTAGTATGAACTTCAGTTTCGTCAGATTTGGGGTTCCCACATTAAAATAGAAGCACATACAGATTGTGACTGCTGCTGTTTTGAAGTTTAATTTTTATTTCCCATACCCTGTTACCTTGTTTCATAGAATTCACGGCAAATATATGTATATAAATTTTGTTTAAAACAAGCTTTTTATCCAGGGAAGATTCCAAGCACACACATACAGCAAGTCATACCAGTTGAATTTCATGAAAAATATCCCGCCACCCCATATGTTTTCCTGCCTTCCTCATGGCCTTTTGCTTCCGAACCAGTTCAAACTGGGAGGATTTCACCCCTGACTCAGAGTAAGCTCAATATGCCATTGTGTGCTTAATCTTGGGTAGAGATGTGCGAAAAACTTTGATTTTTAAACTTTACTAATTGGAATGTCTCATTTCATACCCAAACTGTGTTGTGCTGCTATTAACACATTCTCCAGATTACTAAAACACATCATTTTGCACTCAAAACAACTCTTTCGCATACACAATATGTTTTAAATTCAAAAATGGTTCAAACTTTAGATGCTTTACACATTCTTCTGTAAATCAAACAAAATTGGAAAAGCATTTGCGTGCCACATTTAATATTTAATATATTGCATAATTTGAGTCCCTGTCATGGCACATTGTAAAAATAAACTTTACATTATGTTGTGGTTTGCTCTGGCCCTGCTCCTGCCCCAAGGAATGTGGAGGTGGATGCAGAGGAAACATCAACATGTCATAGGCCTGTTTTATTGCCGACAGAGGCAGGTAGTGCAGTTTCCTCGGACGAAGAAGGAGGTGGGGGTGACTTGGAATAAGGGGGCTTGGCACACAGACCAGGAAGCCAATCTTCATTATCTTCGGTTGATTCGGATGAGGAAGTATTACACCACGCATGCGCAGAATTATGCATAGAAGAGACCAATTGCAGAAATATTACAGGAGATAAGAAAGGCCACCTGTGTTTGGGTGGGGCTCCAGTAATTAGAGTTGCTGATATAAATAGCAGCGTGTTGGTTTGGCCATTGTGGAAGATTATCTGATCGTTGTTCTTCAGGACTGCGCCTTGCTGTTTATTGATTTTTCACGACTTTGAAACCAAAGCAGAGCAAAGTGTGGGTGTGTTTCACTTCATGGAAGAAGAAGGGCTGTGACGGTTCTTCCCATCTGCTAGCTAAGTACTTAAAGACTGATTACGGGTATTGTACAGACTACCAGGTTGTTTTGGGACAAGTGCTCTTTGCAATACAAAAAGGGTGCTTTGTTTCTTTTGAATTTTTGTGATAAAGAACATTGTTTTTGAACTTTCAAGCATGTGTGTCTGAAATTTGTACCCTTGAATTTTTGGGAGACTCTTACTATAGAGCCAGGCAGAACACATTATGGTTGTCTTGGATGACATATAAAATATATAATTAATGTATATAAATGGCAAACCTCCTTTTTTATTTATTTTTTTATTATCTTGTGGATCCATATTACTAGTGTCTTGGGTTACAAGGAGCCCATGGGCCATGAGTTAGACACAGCTGTTTTATATGGATTTATTCTACTAGAGATCAGTGTAATGCTTTGTAAAATCACAAAGTCTGATAAATGGAACAGCCAAGTACACTTGAAAAAACTATTCATGTCCAAACAACCATAAATACAACTGTATTCTAATTTTCCTACTTTGTGTGGCAGTTTAGAATTAAATGCTAAAAATTAAAGAAAACCTTGGCTTTTTAATCTGAGGGGTCAGAATTGTTGCCTGGAAAGTTATTAGTGGTAATTTTTAGAATTTTCTTGTTGGAGGTAGAACAGAGAATTCTGAGATTTCCATTTTCGGATTCCATGTGATTGTTTCCCTGACGTTACAGATCTTGAATCACCATTGTGGCTCCTGAGGACAACAGGGAGCCTGCCAACTTCGGCTTCCTTAACATTTACCAGATTTCCTGTTCCTTAGTGGTGTTTTGATTATTTTTTAAATTGTTAATTATCAGATTGCAAAACAATGTTTATCCTGAAGTATATTGTGTTATTAAGCAATGACTCTAGCACTCAGAAAGTCCCTAGAGGTCCTCTTAGTAAATTAAATAGTTGGTCACTATCACCCAATACTTTTTGTTTCTGGATGGGGAAGATTATTATCCTTAAATTTATCTACTGCAGGATGACAGCTTCTTATTGAAGATTATGGACGTTATTCCACCATCCTGGTCCAGTGCAAGTTGCATATAAAATGTTTTTAACCTCACAGTCTAGGGCTGAAAGTGTCTCTTCCCTGGTGCTGGCATAAAACTGGATAATATACACCCCAATCCCTAAAATCTAAGTTGGAGATCCAAAAATTATACAGCAAACTAACAACATACCATGTACCGTATTTTTTGGTGTATAAGACACACCTTTTTCCTCCCTAAAAGAGGCTGATAATTAGGGTGGGTATACTCTGAATGTAGCTTTTTCCTTTTTTCCAGCCCTAACTAGCTGCTAATGATCTTCCCAGCTCTTACCTTGCAGGCTCTTTCATTGTTACTCCCTAAGTCTTTGCAGGGTTTGTTTCATTACTGTAACTTGCTCTGAGTAAGTTTCTTTCCAGCCCTAACTAGGTGCTAATAATGTTCCCAGCTCCTACTGGCTTGCAAACTTGCATTGTTACTCTCTGCCAAGAATGTATTCCAAACCCTGTCTTTGTAGGGGGGTTTTTTTTCATTGCTTTACTTGCTCCAGATATTTCTTTCCAGCCCACCAGGTGCTATTGATGTACCCAAGCTCTTTCATTGTTTCTCTCTGTGAAGAATGTTTTTCAAGCCCTAAGTTTTTGCAAGGTTCGTTTCATTACTCTAACTTGCTCTGAGTAAATTTATTTCCAGGTGCTAATGATGTTCCCAGCTCTTACTGGCTTGCAAGCTCTTTCATTGTTACTCTCTCAGAATATTTTTTAAGCCCTTAACCAGGGGGTAAAATAATGTGCTGAAGCTGACCAGACTAAGAACGCTAGCTAGATGAATACCTGCAAACATATTATTTTCCCTATTTTCCTCCCCCAAAACTAAGGTGTATCTTATATTCTGGTGCATCTTATACTCCGAAAAATATGGTATATTTGCAGGTTTTGCTCTTTATGTGTGTGTGTGTGTGTGTGTGTGTGTAGTGGGGGAGGGGTATGTGTACTTGCTGGCTGATTAAATTAAACCTGTTTTGAAATACTTGTTCAATCATCTTTTTCTGCTTAATTTCTTTCAGCTCCTTCTTTGATACATACAACAATAAAGATCTGAATTCTAAATGAACCAGTGACATTCAGTTTGCACCAAAAAAGGATTCACCTTTAAAGGATGTTACCTTCACCCCCATCAACTAATGGAGAAAAGGGAAGATAATTGTTATTTATCTGTTGTTGAATTAACCTAAATTTGACACCCGCCCACCAAATAGTTAGTGGCAGTACTATCAAATACTAGTTGTAAAAGATGTAATAGCATTGTAAAAGTTTAAATTCCCCTGCATAGGAACTAATACAAAATGTTCAACTCAGGCTGGCATACTGTATGTTTGTGTCTTGAACTCTTACTATATAAGGTTCATTTAAGAATACTTGTTTTATTTATAAAAATGGAACTTACAATGAGACATTATTTAAGTTTCACTTTCGTCTTTGTTATTATAGTTGGTGGAGGTAACAAATCTCAGCTGAACTCTAAAAAGGTAAGAAAAGTCAGAACTGTATGAGATGATCAGATAATCTCAGGATGTAGACTGAGGGATCAAAAGAACACCCTGGAGAAAGGCAATGAAAGAAATAAAAAAAGGCAAGAGTTCTATATTGTTGCCATTAAAAAGAAAGAAAAAAATCACTGAGCAGTATACAGTACTTTTATTATGTTTTAATAAATCATAATTGTAATTTTAAAGGAATCTATCAATTATATTTAAATTTGAGGTTTTGATTACTTTTGCATGTTTCTCTTATACATAAATGCAGCCAAAGCAAATATTTAACCTTTATAGTTTTCTTACTGATTTTTAATCATTTACAGATACCCTAAACTGAGCATTGCACATCAATAAGCACTTACAGGCTTTGGCGACATCAGCTAGTCATGTGGATAGCAATTTAACTAACATAATAATAAAAGCAGCCAATGATGACATGGTGGTGACCGCAGAAAGAACCATGATTATATGTTTGGATGTGTTAATATGTTGCCAAAGCAGTACTAAAACTCAGTGAGTTTGCATTGTTCTTTCTTACAAACATATGTAATGTTTTACTACAATATAGTCTTAAGACTGAGGATGTTGCTTAATTTTACTGCTTAATATAGCACATTAGGTAAATCTTGGGAACAAAATATGTCAGGTGTTATTAGTACAGTATATGTATTTATTTACAGTTCTTACCTTTATTCCTGCAAAAATAACTTGCTGAACATACCTAAAACTCCTTCCTCCTCTTCTTTTTCACATAACAAGAATCCTGTGAGATGCATTGAGCTGATATATACATAAAACACCTTTGGAGTATTTTAGAATCATTTCTAAGCAAAAGCATTTGACACTGTAACTGGGGAGGTTCACTAAATCACCCCAAGACACTATACATGCCCAAAGGAAATTTGTGAAATTGTTTCATCCTGAACAAAACTGAAGTACTTTACCAGTCTGTGTCTACTAAGTCTGTAGAACTCCAAATCATTGTTGATGACACTCAACTGACAAATGTAAACAGCTTCAAATGCTTGAGAAGCTACATCTTGAGCAATGTTTTTTGAACAAGAAATTGACACCTAGATCATCAAGGTTAGCCAGAAACTAGGGTAGTTGTGCACTAGACTGCTCAATCAACATGACATTGGTATCTTTACAAAGCTAAAAGTCTACAGAACTGAAGTTTATACCCTCCCACTAATATGAATATGAATCCTGTACTCTACTGAAGGCACATCAAACATCTGGACAAAATTCATATAAGTGCTCTCTGTTCCTTCCTTGATATTTGTTGGTAGCATCCAAGTCTTCAACTTGAAAGTCTTGGAAAATGTCCTCAGCATTAAATCACTTTTATGTTTATCAGAGCACAGATGAGGCAGGTGGGGCATTATTGTGTCATACTGTGCTCAACAGTTTGACTGCTGTATGCCTTGCTAATTGCTCTATGGTATAATAATAATAATTTAGTAATAATTTATTAGATTTGTATCCTGGACCCTGGAAAGAGACTTCAAAGTCAAGCACAAGATCACTATAAAGACATTGTAAAAGAAATCCTACAGTTTCTGATATCCAGCTAGGGGAATTAGAAGCTGCAGCTGCTGACAGAACTTGCTGGCAAGCCCTATGCTATGAAGCCTCCACCGGCTTTAAATACTACAACAATGGATTTCCAGTGACCCACTATGCTAGACTCTATGCTTCCAGAGTCTACAGACCACCTCCATGGACAACGGAATGTCTTCTTTGAAGCTGAAGGACTACTGTCTATATATTTCTACCCTGCGTATATCTATATAACCAATACATGGCAAAAACAAGGTACAGAAAATGCTAACTCTTTGCAGCCATCTACTTGTTGTTAGCTGGAATTTTGCAGCTCAGATTGCAGAGATACTTTCCTGAGATCTCCCTGATTAATAATAATTTTAAAAAATCATAGGATCACTCAATTGATTTTGGTGAACATGCTTGACTACATATTACTTAGGAATTAAACACCCCCCCCCTATTATTAATCCTTATAATGCTCTAGAACAGGGGTGTCAAACTGGCAGCTCTGCGAATGGGGAAAACGTGAAAGATGTGACAGCAATGTGATGCAGCAACTTTGACACTAGTGCTCTAGGAGATTGTTCTTCGTAGAAGAACAATGGGAGATAAAAATGGGGTCTGAGTTGTGTCTGGATTGTTAGGCAAATCCTGATTTCCATAAGTTAGAATAAGTATTCTATTTCCAGCTGTTGGAGAATTTTGTGCTTCTACTCAAAGATAATTACCAGAACTCCAATAGATGCTCCAAACATACCCCTGTCACCATCATGAGATAATTTCTTTGGCAATCTTCCTAGGTAATATAGAATTATGTACAAAACAAAGAATTTGGGGAGTATCAGTCTGTTGTGATATATGACCCAGTGTGGGATATAAGAAAATTTTCAGTGTAGCATTCCTGGGTCAAAAGTATCTGAGCAATATAAGCCAGCTACATTTTCCAAAACTGCTTCTTAATGATAGCTCTAGGAAATTGATATTTCTGTGTCAGCACTGCTATTTAGTTGTTTATTCAGTCTCTAACCTACTTCATACTAAAGCCAAAGCAAAAATAAAAGTGGGTACAAGTCACTATCAAAATAACTGGACAATCATGGCGGACTAATCCTATGGGAAATATTATTTCTGACCATATACAAGGCCTTTTCTCAAGAACATGCTTGAAAAAAGGTGAAACTAAAGCAGCACTTTATGTGTTAACCACTGCAGAAACTTGCTCAGCTATAACACATTCACATCAGAACCAGCAGAAGGAATGAAAATTAAAGATCATAGAAAGAGAAGTGAAACGTGGGGTAGTTCTTCATCATTTGAGAAAACACAAAACTCCAAAATCACAGAGTTCAAAGGCAAAAGCTGATTGTGATATAAACAATAGGAAAGAGAGATACTATCTTGATCCCAGAAGTTTTTAACTATACATACATAGTCACACAAAAAAGTAATTTTCAATTTTATGAGCACAAGAAATTGGGTATTGGGTAGATGTGGTTGTTGTTTACTTGTTTTAATACTTGGCCTTATAGTTATTTCACTTTAGTTTAGGTTTGTATTATATCAATATTCATTGTTACATCAGCTCAAAGTTATACCTAGACAAAAGCCCCAGTAGCTTTACTTAAATAGAAGAGCACTTAGAGTAATGTACCACTTTACAGTGCTTTACAGCCCTCTCTAAGCAGTTTACAGAATCAGCATATTGCCTCCAAGAATTTGAGGCCTCGTTTTACCCACCTTGGAAGGATGGAAGGCTGAATCAATCTTGAGCCTGGTGAAATTGGAACTGCCAAATTGCAGCCAGCCAGCAGTCAGCAGAAGTAGCCTGCACTACTGCACTCTAACCACTGCACCACCATTCAGGATCAGATGAATCAATAACCTAGTAACTTTCTGAATAGAATTAAATCCCAAAGGTAGGGCGACTGGATCTGAGCTCCAGTAAAGTTAGACGTAATTCTACCATTGCTACCATCTCATGGCTATCCAGATTTTTGCAGTTATCATGATCACTTTGATTTCCCCCTTTTATAATTGATTGCATGCCATCAAGACATTTTTCTTCTCCTAGCAATCACATATATTTTCTTCACTATAATCTATCTCTTACATGGTGTTTCAGGTCTTCAATGGTGTACCGATTGGCCAGCATGATTGAATCCATCTATCAATCTTCTTTCCTTCCACTTTTCCTAGTGTCAAAGTCTTGTCCAGATTAATTTGATATTGTATGATAATTAAGTTTTGATGCATGATTTGCTGGTATAACTTTTTCCCCTGCATAATCTGTTCAAAGTCCCATGAATTTCATTAATTGTATGGGTCTTCATGTTATAATGTCAAGCCTTACCATTTAATTCAAGGATGGACTGAAGATGGTGATGGGTGAATCTGATGGATTAATTAATTTATTTTTCATTTGTTCAACTAAAGTAAGTTCTCTATCTGGTCCAAATGCAACAGAATCATATATAAAACAGGATTCAAGAATGAGCAAAAAGTAGAACCTTCCTTGATCCTACCTACCTTGTCCCAACAAAGACCCCAACCAAATCTTTGAAGCAGTAAAAAAGAGTTAATACGCAATAAGCAGACAACTTCAGTAAGTAACTCTGATCCTTCTTACTCCCTAGGCAGATATAACACTAATACCTATTTGAAATTGGATTTATAGATAAAAATTAAAAGTCAACAGTTTGTTGAATTTCTCTCTACAACAGTTTGTTGTAGAGAATTCCCTGCCTTCCTGGGCTGCTGCTATTTGTTCAGCAGCTGCATTGCAAGATGGGGATGATATCAATTTATAATGGGAAAAAGTAACAGGCTTCAAAGTTAGACAAACAGTAACTCACAGAGTAAACAGTAATCTCAATCTCCAAACTTTACTTCAATCAAAAATAAGCTTGATTTACTAAAGGAGCCTTTTGTACAGTACACTGAGTAAAGTAGTAGAATGAGAGCTACCAAAATAAAGCCAAAGTTGTAAAGACTTGTCATACCAACAATTAACAAGCAGTTTTTTTTATTTATTCATTTGTCCAATACACAATACATATGGAAGAGAATAGACATGAAGTAATATATATATAAAGTTAACAGGGAATTTAGAGCTGAACCTACTCCTAAAGCTATTAAGAAATACTGTTGAGGATTTAACTCCCTAAAAGGGCCAGAGCTCAGATAAATGCAATTATTACATGCATATCAGTCAGATTATTTTGCATATTTCCAATAGTTGAGTGAACAGAGTGATGAAATTTCAACAATGCAGTTATTCTGTCCTAGAAGAAGCTGCCCCACTGAGGCAGCTCTTTAATAGATCTATTTATTATATGTCAAAAGGCTTCCACTGAGAAGTGGCTGCAGGTGAATTTTGCTAACTTTTAAACAATCTACAGTATCTAGCATGCTTTTCAGAATGAAGCCCTTCTTAATCACCTTGTTCTATTGCCAGTATATGACTTCTGATCAGGGAAAGCTACCCCACATTTAAATCAGTTTACCCAAGAGAACATTACTACTTGAATAGCTTTGTGTAACATATTGAATCCAGGAAAACCTCAGGGATGTTTGACTAGCAATCCTGTGCTGGTTAATTACTGCAATAAACCTAAGTAATAATGTTTCATTGGCAACAATTTTGAGAAAAGCTCTAATCAGCGAACTGTGTTACCTACAGCAAAGGATTTACAGGATATTAAACTTGATTGGCTCATTTGGTGCATTCCCAGATTCAGGGCAGGAGGACACCACACAGAAATTGGTTAAATTAGGACAAATATTGGTAATAGTACATTCCAGAATGGTACCATTAATTAATTTGGTCCTACTATGTACTCAGGATTGTGGCAATAAACTCAAGCAACACATTGCTGAGGCTGCCACAGCTACAAATAGATCCGAAGGCAGATCACCATTAATGTCTAACTCTAATAGCTTGACAAAATGCTAAATTGCTCAGAAAATCTAAAGTATGCAGAATCCAAGAAAAAGGCATGTTTCTTGCCTCATCTGATCCAGGCATTGATTTAACACCAATATGATCCTAAATGCAGGGATCTGCAACCTGTGGCTCTGGAGCTGCATGTGACTCTTTCATCCCTCTCCTGAGGATCCCTGTCTCTCAAAATATGAATCACAACTGCCAATGTTTGACAGCGGCCAGCACCTGATTTAGAGAATTTTTTGACCCCTCTTTTTTTTCAGAGTTCAAAATGAAAATTTTTTAAAAAATGTTTTCTCTATAGCAATTCATTGATTTCATAAATGCAACACACTGCAGGTTTTTTTAAAATAAAGATAAAAACAATATATGCAGTGTTATCTTCATTTTAAATGTCAAAAGGTTTTTGTGGCTCCTGGTGTTTTCTTTTTTGTGGGAAACTGGTCCAAATGCCTCTTTGAATGTTTAAAGTTGCCCACCCTGCTATAGTGGAACTACCCAATTGTATATTGCCCCAACTACTTATCCATTTTAAATCATTGAAGGGGTACATGGGAATGCTGAACTTAAAATTGAAAAAAGGAAAATAAATATCATTTCAATACCTAACCACCCAGAAGCAGAAGTCTCATGCCATTTATTTGTTTTTAATATTTTTCTGTCACATTTTCATTAAAAAAAACTCAAGGCAGTGAATATGCCTAATATTCCTTCTATCTTCTCCACAACATCACTCTCCTGTGAGGTGAATTGGGCTGAGAGAGATGCTGGGTCAAGGTCACCCAATTGGCTTTCATGCTTAAGGCAACCACAACTCGTGGTTGTTAAACTTGATCTTTTAAATCTCACATTGGTGAGGAGCCACTCCTCACCATTGTAACTGAGTCCATCCATTTTACATACATACATACATATTCCTGTTTATTGGCCATTTTTCAATGAGGAACAAAGACCCATAGGTAAGGCTATAATTTCTTCTTTGTGGAAAAAAGACAGAAAAAAGCAGAAGCCCAACCAATTTATATGACCGATGGAAAAAAAACTAATCCTTGACTCAACTTGATTTCAGACATCAGTAACAGTTGTGACAAACACGCCTAGAAACGCAGTTATTGGTTAAAACGATGCTGGCTATCGGGTGGCTCCTTGAAACGCTGAGTTAACCGAAAGCTGGAGCATCTCCATGGACCATTTCCACACTAATGTTTTACAGCGCCTTCGTACCACCGCCACCTAACCACAGTTAAGAACGGTATAAAACTTGGGCGCACCGCTTTACTTCGGTTCTAAACGCAATCTTGCTGCGATCGGGGGGGGGGGACGACGACGACGGACGGACTTCTCCTATTTGGGGCTTTCTCCACCCATCCCAAAGCGGTGGAGGGATCGCCTCAAAGGCCCCTGGTGCTTATCTCTTGCCCACTTACAAGGATCCCACCCGCCGCTCTTCTTACACACTCCCTCACGAGCCCCGGCCTACTAAAAGCAGAGCTCACCCCCTCCCCTTCACGAGGTGCGCAAGCGGAGGAAGGGAGGAGCCTCGGGGGAAGCCGGAGCCGAGGCTTTCAGCTGCTGCATCGATTTTTTTCCACCCTCCCTCAGTCCGAGGGAGCCGCCGCCGCCCCCCGCCAGGCACTTTTCTCGTTTGTCTTGGAGGGCGGGGGGAGCAGCTGTTGCTCTGGATGGAAGATGGCGAGCTGCCGCCGCCTCCTCCTCCTCCGCTGGTTTCTCTTCTATCTCGTGGGGTCTCTTGGCTGTAAGTCTTTCTCCCTCTCTTTTTTCTTTTTGGGTGGTGGTGTACGGCGCGGTGGACGGGCTATTTGCTTTCAGCCATTCAGTTCTGGGCTGTGTGGGACGATGGTTGGCTGGAGGTGGGGAGAGGAGTCTGAGCTTAGGAAGCTGCCAAACTCGACGCCGCCTTAAATATTTCCCCCTTTTTTGGCGAGGAGCATCTTGTGGCGACGGGGAGGCTCTCGGCTGTTGGCGCTTTTTTCCTTCGCCGCTTTCTCTCACTTTTGAGGGCAGGGGAATCGACGAAAAGCCCGCTCCCTCGGGTCTTACCTACTCGGTTGCTTTTGGGAAGAAGAAAAAGCGGGTAAAAGGGGGCTCTCGCTTTGATTTGATTAGCGAGCTTCGAAAGAAGGAAGAGAGGCGAGCTTGGCCATGGTTGCCGTGAGGCGTGTGCTTCTCCCGGCGACGACTGGGCAGCTGAACCGGTGGGGTTTGGGCTTCAGATGGTGCGGGGAACCCGGGAGGAGCCGAGGACACTTTTTGAGGCGACCAAAAAAAGAAGTTTGTTGGTTTGTTTTGACTGGAAAGATGCAGAGGGTGTGTGTCGTCCGTCCCCCCCCACAAATAAAAATCACCGATTCGGTGGATGGTTTTTGTGTCAGCCAAGGGTTAAACTAAATGGGAGTGAAGCTTTCCTCAACATTCTTATGTTATGTTTATACAAACTCCTACTATCCTAGACATGTTTGACAAATAAATAAATAAAACATGTTGACCCTTCATCCTTTGCCATACTTTTAAAAGGTAGGAAGATACATTGGCAAGGTAGGCTGCAGAATTGGTCTGGGCTGCCAGAGAGGTGATCCTGAGTTAACCCAACTACCTTCATAGCAAGATTTGAGATGAAGTTTACAACCCTAGAATTCGGGAGCTGGATAAAATTATGCATTTTAATGGGGTATCAATAAACCTGTTGATCTGTCAACAAAGTGATGGTCCATCAAAATATTTTAAAAAGTTTTTAACATTTCCTTTCAACTGCCCCTTTTCCCGCTGTAGGATATTGCTGTTCAATAATGTGTCAGACTAGACTAGACTAGAATAAGACTAGACTAGACTAGAATAGAATAGAATAGAATAGAATTCTTTATTGGCCAAGTGTGATTGGACAGACAAGGAATTTGTCATACGTGCATATGCTCTCAATGTACAATTAAAGAAAATATACATTTGTCAAGAATCATGAGGTACAACACTTAATGATTGTCATAGGGTACAAATAAACAATCAGAAAACAATCAATATTAATATAAATCATAAGGATACAAGCAACAAATGTCAGTCAGTGCAAGATAGAGTGCTACCTATCCTATTGATGATGAGTCTTCAGTCGGACCTAAGCATAGTACATAAAACTATTTACTACAATGCCCTACCTGTCAATGACTACTTCAGCTTCAACCACAACAATACAGGAGCACACAATAGATACAAACTTAATAGGACTTCAGCAACAGAGTGGTCAATGCCTGGAATACACTACTTGTAGTTTCTTCCCCAAGCTCTCAAAACTTTAAGACCATCTACTGTTGATCTCACCCCATTCCTAAGAGGTCTGTAATGAGCATGCATAAGTGCACCAACATGCCTACTGTCCTTGTCCTAATGTCTCCCTTTATTTGTATCCATTTCATGTATTAATAACCATGTCTAATACATGCTTGACAAAATAAATAAAAACATAATCTTATACTTCATTGCTTGTGTGTCCAATCACACTTGGCCAATAAAAATTCTATTCTATTCTATTCTATTCTATTCTATTCTAATATTTAGCTTATGCTTTGCAATTCCGTAATTGTTGCCTTATGGACTTCAGTACAATCAACAAATCATATCCCAATATTATGCCTGTGATACCTCACTAAAATGCAAACCTTTATATTTTTCTCAATAGAAATTCATTCTGTTAGTTTTGGCTCTGTTCTACTTATTGTTTTAAATGTTGTTCCTTTCAGTATGATGTCTTGTGGAAATTTGATAAGCTTTATCTGTACCTCTTCATCTATGGTGTTTGTAAAGATATTTGAGACATGAGGACAAGATAGTCCTTTTCTGTTTTATATGAAATACCTGCTAGATGCATTTAAAATTATCTTTGTTTAGTTTATATTTGCTCGCTTTTCAGAGTTGGCATGGATATTATTGAAAATGTTGCTATAAAACCCACTGTAAATTTCTAAGTAGTTTTGGTTAAAAAGTGTCACATTCTCTTAGAAACAAATTATATCAGAGGTTTCAAATATATTGTTTTGTAGTAGTTGGATTCTCATAAAAATGGACATAGCTATTGAAAACTGAAACACTTAAAAAAACCAATAATGGAATAGAATTACCACACCCAAACAATGTGTTGATCATAGATAAGTGAAGCTGGAATGCACAGCTGTCAAAATAATTTGCAATGAAATATGCACGACCATATTTCCATGCTAAACCATAGCATATATGCTAAGCTATAACCATGCTAAAATTATGCATTACACTCTGTCGGCTTAACATTGACATGGTTATGTGAGAGGTATCATTTATTTATATTGGAAGGATTGAAATCATGGCATTATAAACACACAGAAAAAGCAAGGGGCAGAGAGCAATTATAACTTTTCCACCACATATCTGCAAAATATAAAGTTCATTTTTGGAAAATGGCTAAATATGTAGTAATTATTCTTTTTGTAAATGTCTAAATAAAAACTTAAAAGCGCTACTAGCCATTTACTATTTCAGAAGTATGTAGTTGCCTGAAAACTGTCTTCTCTGAAATGTTTTTTTCTCCCTAACTAATGATTTGGTTCTTTAAAATTCCTTTAGAATATCTTGTTGCTATTTGTAATTTCATTATTTCATAAGAGCCGGGGTGGCGCAGCAGGTAGAGTGCTGTACTGCAGGCCACTGAAGCTGACTTGTAGTTCTGAAGGTCAGCTGTTCAAATCTCATCACCTGCTCAAGGTTGACTCAGGCTTGCATCCTTCTGAGGTGGGTAAAATGAGGACCCGGATTGTGGGGGCAATAGCCTTGCTCTGTTTAAAAAGTGCTATTGCTAACATGTTGTAAGCCGCCCTGAGTCTAAGGAGAAGGGCGGCATAAAAATTGAATAAATAAATAAATTATAAGAAGGAGGCAAGTGCCATGGTTCTGTTATCTATCTGTTAAACCCTCTGCAGGATTTCAGGCACTTATGCTTTACAAAGCTTATGCTTTGTAAAGTTCTATAGGAAGGAGCTATCTCATATTTACAGGTATGTCTTTGGAATTGTATTGAAATAAATCCAGGTAATTAATAATTATATTACAAAACAATTGCAAAGTGAAAGTCAGGATGCCTTTATACAGTACTTCTTTTGACTATTTTATAACTAAGGTAACTGCAGGAATTCCACAGAACTTCCTTTACTTTTGAAAAGAAGTAGTTTCATTTTCTTTTTAAAAAATATGCACATTTTGCTAGCAGCTTAAGAAGCAAAGTGCTAACCTTGAAGTAGCTTGCCCTAACATTATAACATGGCCAGGGCAGGCTTTTAGATTGGGGGTCAGTCATTGCTTTTAGTGGAAAAATTGAAAATGATAGAGAAGGTCAAAGGGTGTTGAAAAGTTGTGGAATTGTAAAAAATAAAAAGGGAGCAAATAGAAGTGAAGAGTAGAGAGGATGGTTTTAAGATGAAAAAAATATTTCAAAGAGAAAATCCTATTTTTATGATATCTAACTGCTGTGGAATCTAGGAGCTGGTAAGCAATGGGAAGAGGACTTTATTTTCAGAAATTAAACATGTTGCAATTAAAAGGCAAGCAGCTTTAGTGATATCATCAAAAGAAGGTAGAAGACTGGGAATTGCTCACCACCGCTAACACTGGTGAAAATGTGTAGAGAATAGTAATAATTACTGCTAAAATACAGGTGAAACTCTAAAAATTAGAATATCGTACAAAAGTTCATTTATTTCAGCAATGCAACAAAAGATGAAATGTAATATATGAAAGAGACTCACTATATGCAAGGCCAGATAAATCAAACTGTGATTTGTCATAATTGTGATGATCATGGCTTACAGCTCATGAAAACCCCAAATCCACAATCTTAGAAAATTAGAATATACATGGCTTGAACTATCTTGCCTTGTATGTAATGAGTTTCTCTAATATATCAAGTTTCACCTTTTAAGTTGCATTACTGAAATAAATGAACTTTTGCACGATATTCTAATTTTTCAAGTTTCACCTGTAATTTCTGAATAGTGTTTGGTTTTCAAGACTATAAGTTGCATTGGAGGACAGCACTGCAGCTGGAAAGATGACAACATGTTCAAATAAAGAACACTGGGCCTCTGTGCAACCATTTGTAGTCTTTATTATGAAGTGTGTGTGTGCACGCGCATGTGCTGTGATGCGATTAATTCTTCATCAAAGATTTCTGCATTAATTCTCCATTCCCTGCCTTACTCCTTTCTGAAATACTCATGGCTGAACATCCTACTTAAAATTTGCTGAGGGTGGTGGTGGTCTGATGATAAAATCACACTTCCGATGCATATTTTACCTAGTTAAAAATGCACTTGAAATGATAATACATGAAAAAGAAATATGCAAATGAAAGTAAAGAACCATACTAGGCATGACAATTTTTATGTAGTTTGATTCTGTGAAGGATACATTTTCCCAACATCTATTATCAAACATCTGTACAAATTAGGGCAATCAATCAATGCTGTATAAAGGCTTTGATCTAAATGTGGCTTTTAATTCATACAATAAAAATTCTCCTGATAGAATAACTATTCAGCCTTTGCTTAAGATATCATGTATAAGCAAGAAAAATAAATTTTACACTGTGGTCCTTTTTTGATAATAGTAACACTGTAACCGCCAAAATAAAAGTGAGAAAGTAATTACAGACCTATTTAGCAGCTGTATTCATTCTACTAATACAATGACTATTTCATTCTGCTTGAAATAATAGGGAACAAATTTATGTATCTACTATTTAGATCTTTTTATATCTCTGTTTATGTTGATATTAGTACGATCTGTTTACTGCTTTGGATTCAATTCCATAAAGGTACTTCAAAGTGTTTGGGATAATATGTTTTCCTGGGATTGCTTAGCAGTTTATTTCAGAAGTTTCAAATTTAGTCTACTTTCATGCTTCCACATGTTCCAGAATATGGTTTTTGGAACTGAATTTGAATCACTGCACAGATGCATACAATATAGATGTAGATATAGTATACAGTATACAGAGACATATGCATACGTATGATATATAGAGTGTTCTCACATGTATCATTGGATACAATTTATGCGAGACTTATTCTAAAAACATCTTAAGATATATCTACTTATGCACTTTAAAATGAAAAATGCACACTTTTAGGCATTTTAAATTTGTAATTTAAAAGTTTGCATATATGTGTGGATTTATTCAGCTGTTCATCAGAGAAAACCCATCACATTGCCCATTGTCAAGGATAAACAATAACCCCACTCCCACAAAACACAGAACAATAAAATTCATTTACCTACCTGAATGAAATGCTGGGAAAAGATACTGTGATGTATCTGTTTTATCAACTGGTAACCTTTCCCACACTTTTGTTGATTTTGTCATAAATTCTATACAGTATAATAGTATCAATCTATTTTCTGTAATGCTAAACTGCTTATCTTATTTTCCTGTTTATATTCAGGAAAACAGGAACGGCAGAAAAAAAATCTGTTTTTTAAAAAAAATATATTGCTACATTCACTCATTACTTTTGTAAAAAGAATTTTAAAAACCCAAAACTGTTATAATATCCATTGTCTTGGAAGACATAGCATAATAGATTTGCAAGAAATATCCTAAATATTTTTGGTTAATAAACAAATGGTTTATAATTCTGAAATTTTTAGGCTCTTTGTGTAGGTGATGCTCACTACATTTTAAAACTCCTTTCCTTTTTTCTATTAATTTTAATCTGAGTACTGAGCATTAAACTTCTTTTTTTCTTTTTTTCTAGTCACAGTTTTGATTCTGGTTAGATGTTTTGGAACTTGTCCATAATTATGAAAGATTTTCCAAATAACACATGGTGAAAGGGTTTATATAAATATTTTTTCTCCTTTGGAAAAAAGGAAAAACGCAACAAAAGTGTTCACAAAATGTACCATATTTATATGGGTGGGAATTTTTATACTATATTTTATTATTATTTAGTCACTCAGATTCAGAATGACCAGGACTCCAATTGGGCAATTCAGACCAAGGTGACAGGGACATGTCTTGGCCTTGTTATGTGGGATGAATTTGACCTGGTAACTCCTGATGAAGTGGACAAGGCCATGAGAGCTCTGAGCTCCTCCACTTGTTTGCTGGACCGTGCCCCTCGTGGCTAGTTCCGGCTAGCAGGGAAATGACATGGGGCTGGATCCAGATGTTAATGAATGCTTCCTTGAGTAAGGGGTCTTTTCTGCAGCCATTGAAAGAGGTGATTGTACAACCCCTCCTCAAGAAACCGTCCCTGGATCCAGCCAAGTCGAAGAACTTTAGGCCAGGCTCCAACCTGCCCTTCTTGAGTAAGATTGTAGAGAAGGTAGTGACGCTCCAACTCCTGTAGTCCTGGGATGAAGCTGATTATCTTGACCCTTTTCAGTCTGGTTTCAGAACCGGTCACAGCACGGAACCCACTTTGGTCACACTGATGGACGATCACTGGTGGGCCTGGGATCGGGGTTATTCCTCTATACTGGTGCTTCTTGACCTCTCAGTGGCCTTCGATACCATTGACCATGATATCCTTCTGCAGCGGCTGAAAGGGTTGGGAGTGGGAGGCACCATTCTATTGTGGTTCTCCTCCTACCTCTCTCGTAGTCAGTGTTAGCAGTGGGGTAGAGGTCCACCCACAGGCCCCTTCTTTGTGGGGTGCCTCAAGGGTCTGTCCTCTCCCCTCTACTATTTAACATTTATTTATTTATTTATTTATTTATTTATTTATTTATTTATTTATTATTTGGATTTGTATGCCGCCCCTCTCCGAAGACTCGGGGCGGCTCACAACAAGTGAAAAACAATCCAATACAATCCAATTAATTAAAATATTATAAATTTAAGAAAATCCCCTATACTAACATACACACATACAGGCATACCATATATAACTTCAACGTGCCCAGGGGGAGATGTTTATTATCTATTTATTATTTAGATTTGTATGCCGCCCCTCTCTTCATATAAATGAAGTGGCTTCATTTATATGAAGCCACTGGGTGAGATCATCCAACGGCACGGGATGCGGTATCTTCAGTACGCTGATGATACCCAGTTATACATCTCCATCCCAGGCCAATTCAGTGAAGTGATTGATGCGATGTGCCGGTGCCTGCAAGCTGTAAGGGTCTTGATGGGAGCCAACAGGCTCAAGCTCAACCCCAACAAAACCGAGTGGTTCTGGGCATTTCCTCCGAAGAACCTTCTTCGGAGGAAATGCCCAGAACCACTCGGTTTTGTTGGGGTTGAGCTTGAGCCTGTCCATCCATTGTTCTTGGGGGGGGGAAAGAAACTTTAACCCCCTCAGAAAGGGTCTGCAACTTGGGTGTCCTTCTGGATTCACAATTGAGCCTTGACCACTATCTCTCGGCTGTGGCTAGTGGGACCTTTGTCCAGGTTCACCTGGTTTACCAATTTTAGTCCTATTTGGACCAGGAGGCTCTGCGCATGGTCACTCAGGCCCTCATCACATGCCATCTTGATTATTGCAACATGCCCTGCATGGGGCTACCCTTGAAGAGTGTTTGGAAACTGCAGATAGTCCAGAATGCAGCCATGCAAGCTGTTATGAGTGTACCTAGATGCACCCATATAACACCAATGCTCCGTATGCTGCACTGGCTGCCCATTAGTCTCCCATCAAAATTCAAGGTGTTGGTTATTACTTATAAAGTCCTACATGGCTTAGGACCAAACTATTTATGGGACTGTCGCATACCTCCCACAGATCAAATAGATCACACAGAGTTGGCCTTCTCTGGGTCCCATCGACTAAGCAATGCAGGTTGGCCTTATGGAACCTGCTACCCCCCTCCCCACTACCCGATGTCCATACTGCTCCCACCCTTCTGGCCTTCCAAAAAGCCATGACGACCTGGCTTTGCTGGCAGGCCTTGGAGCCGTGAATGTCACATCTTGTCACAGCCAAATTATGAGTGATTTTGTATGTATGTCTGTTTGATTGAATAGTTTGTTACAGTTTTATAATGGGGTTTACTGTTTTTTAACTAACATTTGACTTTTTGTTATATTGTATTTTATTATTTGCTGTTGCAAGCCACCCTGAGTACCATTGGGCTTGGGCAGCATAGAAATCAAATTAATTAGATTAAATTAAATTAAATTATCTCTATTGTTGTATGGGAAAACCCAAATTTAGCTTGTTTGACATAAGAGTTTTAAGTTAAAACCAAATAATAAATGATTCATATAGATCAGTATTGGCGAACCTTTTCGGCATAGAGTGCTGAAACAGGAGTGCACATGCATGGGGGGGGGGAGAGCACCAAAAACTGGAAGAACGTCTCCCTGGCACAAATGCATGGGAGCACTGGAAACTGGAAGAGCAGTTCCCCAGTGCACATGGGCATACCGGGAATCTCAGCATCTGGTTTCTAACATGCACATGTGTGCCACTCACCTGATCTTTTGGTTCCTGGTGTGCATGCATGTGCAAAGACCAGCTGGCCAGCACACATGTGCAAGCTGGGAACTGGAAGCTCAGCTTCCCAGTGTGCACATGCATGCTGGGGAATTTCTCTTCTGATTTGCAGTGCTCCAGAGTGAGAAGACCAACAGAAAAGCAATAGGCTATGGCTGGTGTACCTGGAGAGATGGGTACTTGGTGTACCTGGTGTACCAGGTACCTGGTGTACCTGGACTTCTGGCACATGTGCCATAGGATTGTCATCACTGATATAGATGAATGCCATGAGATGGTTTCATTTTTTAAAAAAATGCATGCTTTTGGGTAACTTTGAACATTTATCTAATTTGTCAAAATGAAATTTCTAAAGTTATCTGTGTGTGTGTGTGTTTTGTGTATTCATTTATAATGAGTCTAAGACCCTGGTTCCCAACGGGCAATTTGGTTTTTAATAGGGGAAATTGGAACCTTTTAAAAATCCAATTAGTGGCCTTTTTAGGCTTCTTCCACATAGCTAGGAGTTCACTTTTTAAATAGTAAGACTTATATGTCACGGGTGGGGGGTAAGGCATGAGGATTTTAGAGATGCTTAGGTGGGGCATGGGCAAAAAAGGATTGGGAACCACTGGTCTAAGATCTCAATCTACATACAGAATATAATAGATGTTAAAATGTCATATCTACTGTTTGCCTTATATGACTCAATGTTTATTTATTTGTCAAAAAAACATGTATAGGTGACCACCTTACAAACAAGTTACTGTAGGTGGCAAACAACAGTATTAAAAAATAAATAAATAAGATGATACTTTTAATGCCATCAAACAAAATCATTTATCTACCCAATTGTTTGGAACGATTCAAATATGGACAAAAATGTCAAATCCAATCTAAACAATAACAATTGACTTCGTTTGATGGTTTTAAAGGTATCTTCACAGGAGATAAGCTATTCAAACTAAAACTGCCTTTTGCAATTTACTGTGGGGGATTTTGTCAATATCAATGTTGTTCAAGTGATGCCCTAGATGCATGATGGCGAGCCTATGGCACAGGTGCCACAGGTGGCATGTGGAGTCATATCGGAGGGCATGTGAAATGTTGTCCTATGTCAGCTCCAGCACACACACGTACACTGCTTAGCTGATTTTCGGCCTTGGGGAAAATCTGTTTCGCCCTCAGGGCACTTCAGAGAAGCTTCCCTGAAGCCATGGAGTGCAAAAAACAGCCCAATGGTCAAACCAGAAGTTTGGAAAATGCACTTCTAGTTTTCCCATTGTGCTGTTTTTCATACTCCATGGCTTCAGAAGCTTCCTTGAACTCTCTGGAGTGCAAAAAATGCAACAACGGGCAAACCAGAAGCGCATTTTTCTAAACTTCCGATTTGCCCGTTTGGCCATTTTTCACCATCCCAGGCTTCAGTGAGGTCTGTGCATGTGCATGGGGAGGATTGTGCACATGCACAGGGGCAGTGTGTGTGTGTGTGTGGGGGGTTACATGCATGAGAGAGGAGGGAAGGAGTGTAGGCATGTATACATATGCTAGCATACCCACACACCCCATTTTGGCACACAAACTGTAAAAGGTTCGCCATCACTGCCCGAGATGTTTTGGAATTGCAGACAAAGTGCCTACTTTCTTTGGTCACAATTGTTCTATTTTTATTTTCAGGTTATTTTATTATTTTCTAATTTTTTCTATTCTTTCTCTTCTTCTCTGCTGCCTCTATGTACTGCCACATTCACTTTTTTTTTGTCTTTCTTATCAACAACTGTTTTGTCTGAGCTGTTGAATGCAGATGGCTCATCTCTGTGAATTCTAAAGTCTCAGAGCACTTTAGTTTCTTCATGTTCTATTCCTCTATTTTGTGGTTCTTCCAGTTGTTGCTTGTTGGCAAGTGGTATTTCTTCCTATGCACCAAAAACAGTGTTGATTGTATCTAATTGATTTTCAGAATTCATTCATTTATTTCATAGTAATTGAAAGGGAAGAAGGGGTTGATTTATTCGCCATAGCACCTGAGAGCAGGACAAGAAGAATGAGTGGAAACGTACCAGAGAGAGATTCAACTTGGAAATAAGGAGGAATTTCTGACATTGAGCATGAGAAATAAACTTAACAGCTTGCCTCCCAGAGTTATGGATGCTCCTTGCTGGAGATTTTAAAGAAAAGATTTATCAACCATTCGTTCCAGATGTTGTTAGAACTTCTGGTTTGAGCAGGAGGTTAGACTAGACAACCTCCAAAGTCCCTTCCTGCCCCATGATGTGCATAGGGGAAGCATATAAACCCAATAAACAAACAAACAAAATTAAATAAAGCAACTGCATGCAAGAAGTTGGGTTCTGTTTGTGTTTCTTGCATTTTTGTCTTAATATCCAAGAAGTTAAGCAGGATGTTTTTGGTTCTTTCACAATGATCCCCATGAATCAAGATTGATTTGAACTCTTTGTGATGAAACAGAAATATGATCCTCTGCATCACATTGTCTTAGTTGGGCAATGTTTTTTGAGATGAATGACTATTTGACTTTTAAAATTGTTTGGAAGTTATGCCATTAAAAATAAATGAAGCTCCATCTCTTGTATACTCTCTCTCTCTTGTATGTTTATCAGTTCTTCTTTTGTGTTTCCTAATCATTAAAACAATAATGTATCTTTTTATCTAAAGTATTTAAAGTACTTTTGCCAAATGAAACCTAGTTATTCTGACATAGAGCAAATTCAACATCTTAAATGAAAGAAGAAAATTGATGTAATTTCAAATAATAAATAGGGTTGCTTCTAACATAAAATTATTACAAGAAACACTCTTCTATATAACATGGAACCTAGTTTTTAAAAAATAAGATAAATTTGTGTGTGTGTTTGAGTGTATGGGGGGTTGTATACACACACAGCCACCAAATTATACATACATACACATATACATATATACACATATAGACATGTACAAACATATGCATACACACAGAGAGACACATACACAAACTTTATTAAAAACCTAAATCCTTGATTCCTCATAGGAATCCATAAATTTACCACAAATGACACCAAGCAGTTTCAGAGTATGATTGCCAAGAAAAGGAGTTTGTTTTTTTGTTTCAGTATAGAAATAATGGATATTTTAATTTAATTTTTTCTTTCTTTTCAGACTATAAAACATATGGAATCAGCGTATACTCAGACAATAAACATGTCACAGCAAGAGAATTTGAAGGTATAGTATGCTTATTTTTTACACAAACACACATACACACACACACATATGTATGTATGAATGTATAAATAAATAAATGGAAGCTTGGACAATACATACCTTAAAAAAATCAAGTATATTTTCATTAATTTGGGCAACCTTAGCATTGTAAAAGCTTGGACCTTGAACCACTTTATTCCTTTTTATTTAAAGAATTTGTTGTCTCAAAAATGTCTGCATCTTTCCTTCTTGAATTTTTTGTTGTGAATTCTCCATTCCAAAATTCACTTTTTAAAATGTTTATTTTGCTTTATTTTTATCACTGTGTACTTCAGAAACATTTTTGCTTGGTTTGTAATATTATACCTTTCAATTTTCATTAAATTGTTTAATTTCTCTTATTTTCTCTTAAGAAATACCAATGAGAAATTCAATTTGAAAACACTTATTTGAAGTGTTTGAAGATATGTGAAAAAAATGTGAAAAAATTAAGTGAGTTTTTTCCTCATGAGCATGTTAAATGATAGATTTTATATTCTCTGTTTCAACAGTCCTCATTAAAATTCATGCACACACTACAATTTTTTTTTAAAAAAAACCTAAAGGAATGGGGGGGGAGAGACATTATGAAAACAGAAATGCTTTGATTAATAACCTTTATTCTTCAAAGAATAAAAATACTCTGACCTTCTGATAAATAAATTTCAGGAAAAGCACCGCCTAGCCATTTCCACTACTTGGCTCGAGAAGTCTGTTATAGTAACATTGTTTATATTTTCTAAGAATATAACATCTTATCAGTAAACCTTTCTTTTAAACAGTGCCTTTTGAAAATGTTTGAAAGAGTGTTCTTGAAAAATGATAGCATGGGTATTCCTAGAATTCAGGAATTCTAATAAATATTGAAAATGAGCATTCTGTAAGATGAAAATTTTAATTTGCAGGGTAGCAAGGTTTTCCCCACATGTTGCATAATAAACCCCATGTTAGTATACTGTACAGTGATCCCCCGAGTTTCGCGATCTCGATCTTTGCGAAACGCTATATCGCGATTTTTCCACCCGATGACGTCACTCCCTTCCTTTCTCATCTTTCTTTCTCTCTCTCTTTCTCTATCTTGCTTCTTCCTCTCTCACACTCTCTTCCTCCCTCTCTCATCTCTTTCTTTCCTTCTCTCTCTTTCTCTATCTCTCCCCCTCTTGCTCTCGAGCGGCAAGCGAGCAGCCGGGCGGGCGGGCGAACGGGCAAGCGAGCAGCCGGGCGGGTGAACGGGCAAGCCGAGCGGCCGGGCGGGCGGGCGAACGGGCAAGCGAGCAGCCGAGCGGGCGGGCGAACGGGCAAGCGGAGCGGCCGGGTGAACGGGCAAGCGGAGCGGCCGGGCGGGCGGGCGAACGGGCAAGCGGCAAGCGATCTTGGGGTTTCCCCTTTGCCTGGGCGGCGGGAAGACCCAGGGAAGGTTCCTTCGGCCGCCCAACAGCTGATCTGCTCCGCAGCGCGGCAGCAGCGAGGAGCCGAAGATGGGGTTTCCCCGTTGCCTGGGCTGTTGGGCGGCCGAAGGAACCTTCCCTGGGTCTTCCCCACCGCCCACACGCAAACTCCACCATCTGCGCATGTGCGGCCATGAAAAAAAAGGGTGCGCATGCGCAGATGGTGTTTTACTTCCGCACCGCTATATCGCGACAAATCGAGTTTCGCGAGGGGTCTTGGAATGGAACCCTCGCGAAACTCGGGGGATCACTGTACTTCAGATGCATGGACAAACTTTGTTGCATTCCAACATTTTATTGCATGCATGCATAAAATACTTAAATTTGACAGACTTCTACATTAATGGATACCATTCCCTATTTCGAGTTAAAGTGAGGGTTTGCTTATACTTTTGAGATTTATTCTTACTCTGTCCACCATTGTGTGTTATACTTGGAAGTTGACATAGGCTGACAACTAAAAGGTCTGACAAATGTATCAATTTAAAACAAGGTCTAAGAAAGAATGCACCACCATTTATAATAGACTCACATGGAATTACATGATATTTCAGACATTATGAAAATGAGGTATGTTACATTCAGGTAACTAATCCCTGTTCAAAATACAGTTTGTGAAATGTCATTCAGAATCATCTTATTGAAGTCAGTTTTCATGTTATGCTGGTTGTTTTGCACTGTACGATTTACGAAAACAATCATCTCTTTCTCTTCTTCCCTGTAGGGGTGTCTCTGAGTTGTAAGCACAATATAAAGAAGGAAATTGGTGCAAGAGTTGAATGGAAAATGATTAAAGGCTCCACTGTCTCATTTGTCTTCTTGAATGGTGTCTTTGTAGGTAAGCAAATATTTTGTGGTTGTTTATGCATTGATTTGGTATTTGTAGCATGTTAATGATCCCAAATGTAGAATCAGTTAGAGGTCAAATAAAGGTAGATTTTATTTCCTGTATTTCATCACCCTTCCAAGATTTTCAAGGAAATACGTGCTGTCCCCATTTTATCCTCACCACATCGTGTGAGAGATGTTGGGCTGAGAGATAACCATTGGTCACCCAATAAATGGCTTGTTTTTCTGTATATAATATTTTGACTGTCATGGATTGAGCTTGGACTTTAGCAGCTATTCTGATCAAACTATCACCACTAGTATTTGGATAAATGGCTGCTGACTAAAGTGAGTGTAACCAGATATAACCTTTTTTATTTGCATGCTTCCAGGTGCTTAGAGGAATACAAAGAAAAGATAAGTATGTGGTTTACATATGTGACAACTTCAGTCCTAGCTTGGCTAGGATGGTCTAACACTGCTCTTGTGGGTCCTGGTTTAAGCAAATCTCTTTTGGGAAGAGGCTTTTCTAGAGTTGGGACATGCAGAGAATTTGGTAATGATGGCATAAATACATGTCTGGGTACATTGGAGAAAGATTATGATGGGGTATTCACCCTTAAGAGGATTTTAGTGAAAATATAAAATATAGTCCTGATCCTATCCTAGCCACCTTCCCGTACCCACGTGGAATATGGATTGAACAGACAATATTCTCTTTATGGGAAGAACTATGGACTGTAGCAAACAAAGACTGTTAAAGCCACTCCCTCAACTGCTGACAGCAGGAAAAGAAAAATGAAATGTAGTTGCATCTGTTTTGTCTGAAAAAAATTTTAAAAAATATTTTTAAAAAGTTAATACAAAATACAAAAAAGCTATAAAATCATAACAAAATGTCCTTTGGGGAATGGAAAGCAACTGTGTGCTATACAGTTTTGTATCATACTTTTACATAGAAATCAGTCATCCAAGAATCTCTAGCTAGCTGCCATCAATTCTTCCTCCATCCCTCTCATTTCTCTCTCTAAATGTTATTGTTTTCCAGGTAATTTTAAAGATCGAGCTGAAATATTGTACTCAAGCATTCATATTAAAAATGTGACCAGAAAGGATTCTGCAAAATATCGATGTGAAATTAGTGCACCTACAGAACAAGGACAAGGAACAGGGGAAGTTGAAATCTCTCTCTTAGTCTTGGGTAAGAAATCTAAACGATCTTATCAGCAGTTTAAATTAAATTTTAATTTTAATTCTGCAAAGGCAGCTTCATTTTTCTTTACATTTAATTTGAGAGCTGATAAAGATGAAATACAAGAATATTACAATTTTATGAAAAAAGCCTTTTAAGTTAAATAAAGGCATCTATTAAAATGAGGGTTAATTTTATTTTAATTTTATTTATTTTGTCAAATACGTTAATGGTGGTATATAAAGATATAACAATGTTTATATACATGATATTGGTACTAATAATAGAAAAACATTAAGACAGGAATGGTAGGCACGTGGTACACTTATGCACACCCCTTACAGACCTCTTAGGAATCAGGTGAGGTCAACAGTGGATAATTTAACGGTAAAGTTCGGGGGGGGTGATGATACTACAGAGTCAGGAAGTGAGTTCCATGCATTAACTACTCTGTTGCTAAAGTTGTATTTCCTACAGTCGAGTTTGGAGCGGTTTGCCCATGTATTGTTGTGGTTGGAGCTGAAGTAGTCATTGACAGGAAGGACATTGTAGCACATGATTTTATAGGCTATGCTTAGGCCGGGTTTAAGACAACGCAGGGCCGCCGATAGACCGGTATTACTGGGAGTGGTGTAACGGGCCCGGCGAAATTGAAAAATGGGGGGGGCGGCGCCCACCAAAAACTCCCCAACCCCGATTGCGACGAACTCTGCCTCTGCGGAGCTTCTCCGACAGCCCCGCACCTTCTTCCCACCCCCGCGAGGAAAGAAGGCAGGGAGGCCGGCAGACAGGCAGGGAGCCCCGATGGCATCCGCGGAAGGAGGAGTCACCACGGGGGTCCGGAAGTCAAGCCGCGCTGCTGGGGAAGTGGAATTGAGGAAGCCGAGAGAGGGCTGAGCCCGGCCGGCTTCTCTGCCGGTCTTGTGTCCCCCCCGAGGATTGCGAGGGCAAGAGAGCCGCGCCTTTCGGCCTCCGGAGGTGCTGGGCCGTGGGTTGGGGGGGGCGTGAACACCGCCCGCCGCCCGAAGCCAGTAGCTTCTTTTCGCTTGCATTCCTGCTGCTGGCGCTGGGAGCAGGTAAGCGCGAGGGGGAGGCAAGTGGAGATCCAGGTCCCTCTTTTCATGCATCTGCTCAGTGAGCCTTTCTTTGGAGTTGCCTTTTTCTTTCTTTCTTTCTTTCTTTCTTTCTTTCTTTCTCTTTCTCTCTTGCTCTTTCATTCTTTTTTCTTTCTCTTTCTTTCTTTCTTTCTCTTGCTTTCTCTCCTTCCTTCTCTCCTTCCATTTCTTTCATTCCCCCTCTCTATTTTTATTTATCTTTCATTCTTTCTTTCTTTTCTCTTTCTTTCTTTCCTTCTTTCTTTCTTTTGTTTCTTTTTCTTTCTTTCTTTTCTTTCTTTTTCTTTCTTTCTTTCTCTCTTGCTCTTTCATTCTTTTTTTCTTTCTCTTGCTTTCTCTCCTTCCTTCCCTCCTTCCATTTCTTTCATTCTCCCTCTCTATTTTTATTTATCTTTCATTCTCTTTCTTTCTTTCTTTTCTCTTTCTTTCTTTCCTTCTTTCTTTCTTTCCTTCTTTCTTTCTTTTGTTTCTTTTTCTTTCTTTCTCTCTTTCTCTCTTGCTCTTTCATTCTTTTTTCTTTTTCTTTCTTTCTTTCTTTCTTTCTCTTGCTTTTTCTCCTTCTTTCCCTCCTTCCATTTCTTTCATTTCCCCTCTCTCTTTTTATTTCTCTTTCATTCTCTTTCTTTCTTTCTCTTTCTTGCTTTCTTTCTTGCTCTTTTTCTTTCTCTCTTTTACCTTCCCTTCCTCTATTTCTTCTTTTCTTTCTCCTTCCTACCTTCTTCCCTCCCTCCCTTCAGTCCTTCCTCTCTTACTCTCCCCTTTCATAAGTTTCCTTGCTTCCTTCCTCTGTTCCTGTCCCTTCCCCCTTTCTTTCTTTCTTTCCTTCCTTCCCTCCATCCATTTCTTGCTTTCCTTTTCCTTCCTCCCTTCTTTCCTCCCTCACTCCCTTCTTTCACTCCTTCCTCTCTTACTCTCCCCTTTCACACCTTTCCTTGCTTGCTTTGCACCCTTCCTCTGTTCCTGTCCCTTCCCTCTTTCCTTCCTTCCTTCCCACCCTCCATCCATTCATTCACCCATTCCTCTCTTGATCGCCCCTTTTACCCTTCCTTCCTTCCTTCCTTCCTCCTTCCTTCCTTCCTTCCTTCCTTCCTTCATAGCTCGCCCTCGCCTTTCTTCCCTTCCTTCCAGATGGGAGTGCCCCCTCAAGACACCTGCCCGACTGCTGGTACCCTGCTTTTTCTCTCCCCTCGTCCTTTCCAGCTCCTCGCCAGTGGCTGCCAGGTGTGGGATCCCCTTCCCCTCTCCCCTCGCTAGAAAGCACATGGTTTTGTCAACAAGGCCTCTTCCAAGAAGGGAGAAGTGCCAATGAGCCGTAAATAAGCCATGCTCCGCCTGACCAATGCCAGGAGGCTCTTTCTTTCCCTTGCCGCTCCCGCTTCTTTCTTTCTCCTGGATGAGTCCACACAATCGGCTTAACCCAGTTCCTGAAATAGCCTATGGCAGTGTTTCCCAACCTTGACAACTTGAAGATATCTGGACTTCAACTCCCAGAATTCCCCAGCCAGCATTCGCTGGCTGGGGAATTCTGGGAGTTGAAGTCCAGATATCTTCAAGTTGCCAAGGTTGGGAAACACTGACCTATGGGACCGCCTCGCTTGGCGTGAAGCGGGAAATGATCCCCAGGGGATGGAGTGGCTCGGCGACTTAAAATAGTTTTAAAATGGCGGGGGGGGGGGGGCAGACACTTAGGCTGTATGGGGCCCCAAAATTCCTGATGGTGGCCCTGAGACAACGTAGTTCTAAGCTTTCTAAGCCTAAGATTTCGAGTTTGGTTGCGTAGGGTATTGTGTTGTGTGTGGAGTTAAATGACTGTAAATTAAATGACTATAAATGAGAAAGCTAGGAAAATTAGGGAAACGTGTTAGGTACCTTAAACAAATTAGCTATACTTTGTTTAAGAGGCGTAGTGGTGCAGTGATTAGAATGCACCAGCTCAAGGTTGACTCAGCCTTCCATCCTTCTGAGGTTGGTAAAGTGAGAAGACCCAGATTATTGGGGAAAATATGCTGACTCTGTAAAGCACTTGGAGAAGGCTGTAAAGCATCATGAAGTGGTACATAAATCTAAGTGCTATAAAAATTGCTGTAAAAATAAACAACCAAGTTTGGAAAGAAGGTCAATTTATTGCTGAACAGAACCACTAGCATTTGTGTTTCTGAGTCAGCTGAACCAGAATCACAAACCCAGGTGATTCTGTTCATCAATAAATGGTCCTTCTTTCCAATCTGCCTCCAGCCTCCATGTTGTTTACAGCATCTTTCTCCCTGTTTGGAACTGAACCAGGTAGATTTTCCTTCCAACCCTGAGAGAAAATATATGTGGAAAATACAACTGATATACTGATATAATATTTTGTTATTAATTGATTTAAGATTATAATCAGCAAAAAAGCAGATGTTTTATATAAACACCATTCAAACTTTCATTTGACTAACTTGTTAAGATATATTCAGATTTAGAAATATGGGTATTTGTTTTAGATATGTGACATAATTTTCTAGTGCCACCATCTGCTCCTGTTTGTGAAGTGCCTATCTCAGCTCTGACTGGGACAGTAGTAGAATTGCGATGCAAAGAAAGTGAAGGCGTGCCAGCTTCAAAATACAGATGGTATCGGAATGGTGCTAGACTGCCTGAGAACACAGGATTTTGGCTGTTCAGAAAAGAAAAGAGTTCTTATACTCTGAATACTACAACAGGAACCTTGGTAAGTTTACATTTCTTAAATGACCCTTAGTGTGTGACGTTCCAGGCTTCAAAACTATTCAAGCTATATTGTAGCAACATTGAGGAAATTCAAAATGGAACTATAGAAAAAACAAAACAAAACAAAAGGAAAGCCAACTGCTAAGATGTTTCACATCAGGAATATTTTAATTGCAAGTTCAGCTATGAGAAAAATGCATTCTGAATTAAATTATTGGGATTGAACAGATGCAAGAATGCAACACTACTTCAACACTAGTTATTTTAGAAATGTTTTGTATATACAGTGGTACCTCATCTTACGAGCGCCTCTTCTAACGAACTTTTCAAGATACGAACCTGGAGTTTAAGATTTTTTTGCCTCTTCTTCCGAACTATTTTCACCTTACGAACCCAAGCTGCTGCTGCTGGGATGAAGGGGTTTCTTTCCCCCCCCTTTTTTGAAGAAAGAAAAGGGAGGGGCGGCTTGGAGGGGGAAAAGACTGCATTTAAATAATTAGGAGAACAGCGTGTTTGCAGAGGCACTGACAGGGTGTCTTTTGAAGAAAGAAAAGGGAGGGGCCGCTTGGAGGGGGAAATGACTGCATTTAAATAACTAGGAGAACAGCGTGTTTGCAGGAACTGAAAGGGTGTCCTTTGAAGAAAGAAAAGGAAGGGGCCGCTTGGAGGGGGAAATGACTGCATTTAAATAACTAGGAGAACAGCGTGTTTGCAGAGGCACTGAAAGGGTGTCTTTTGAAGAAAGAAAAGGGAGGGGCCGCTTGGAGGGGGAAATGACTGCATTTAAATAACTAGGAGAACAGCGTGCTTGCAGAGGCACTGAAAGGGTGTCTTTTGAAGAAAGAAAAGGGAGGGGCGCCCCCCTTGCCTTTCTTCCTTCCCACTCACCCTTTAGCCTAGCCTTGCTTCTTCCACCCACCCCCTTTAGCTGCTCCTCCCTGCCCTCTGTTCGCCTCCCTTCTAAAGTTTGGGATTTTCCTGAAGGATTTGCACGCATTATTTGCTTTTACATTGATTCCTATGGGAAACATTGTTTCATCTTACGAACTTTTCACCTTACGAACCTCCTCCTGGAACCAATTAAGTTCGTATCATGAGGTTCCACTGTATTCTATTGAATGTTAACTGGGAAGTATACACCATTACTGCAGAAATGGGTATTGAAAACTTCCCTTCATTTGGATCTCAAACTAATTTCTGCCTACAAATCCATTATGAAGTCCACTACACATACAGGATTATTTTCAAAGGCCTCTTGGTAATAAAATCTGCCTGAACAGGGATCCTGAATCTCATCTCACTTTGAAGACAATACTAGCAAAACAGTACTGTATTGTCTTGATTGTGATAAAATCAGGCTTGAAATACAAACTTCATCACTGAGCATGTGCTGAATTCTTACGGAACAGGAACCTTAGCTAAATAGAAAAACTGTAGCTTATATTTTGGATCTGTTTTAATTGGCACTACTCTGGTATTTTATCACTTTATTCTTACATGATTAGTACATTTAAAAAAAAAGAGTATCAGTTTGCATATAACAAATAATTAACTTTCTATATCTGATACATACTTTGAAGAAATTAAAGCCAAAATGTGTGGTGATTTCCAATCCATTTTTTTTACATCCAACTTTCATTTATCTCTATTTTATCTTATCATCTTTCAGTCTGATATATACAATCCCATCCACTTTTTAGAATTTGATGGCACCTTTGGCATATGTTTCCTCTGAAAAACTAGTTTACTTCATTAAATTAGCTGCCAGATATTGGCATATTGTACATACATATTTCTAAATAATGCAAAGGAATATATAGGAAATTTTTAGATGTAATTGTTCATTAATATTATACCCGATAGTGAGTTATGCTGTATTTTCTTTTAAACTAGCTGTTCAATACTGTTTCAAAGAATGACACTGGGGAATACTACTGTGAAGCTGATAATAAAGTTGGTCGGCCTAAAAGATGTCCTGTTAAGAGGATGCAAGTGGGTAAATATCAAATGCAAATAAGGCCAGAAAATGTTTCTATGAAATTGTTATGTTAAAGAGAATTTATTGTCCAGAACCAATTTAATTTTTTTTAAAAGCACTATTTTTACAAGCTTACCACTTACATTTTCTAAGGACCAATCTTATTTAAGTCTGGGACTTATGCACAGAATTTCTATCAACTAAATTTTAGGGTAATGAATACTAATCTTAACACATCACAAGCAGTCCTCTACTTATAATTGTTCATTTACTGACTGTTTGAAGTTAAAAGTGACACTGAAAAAAATGACCAGTTTATAGGCGGTTTTTAGGTGGGCCAGCACTAGACCCCCTTTGCTGATCTGCAAATAGATCAGCAGATTATGCTGTTAATATGGCACTGCACTATATTTTACAGCATCTTGAATCTTCAAGGACATATGCAAGGGTCCTCTTTGTAGACTTCAACTTGGCATTCAATACCATAATTTAAGATATTATTATCAGTAAACTGACTCAGCTAACTATGCCTGACCACACTTGTAAACTCATAAGCTTTCTAACAGATAGGAAGTGGCAGGTGAAGCTAGGCAAAATCACATCTGATACCTGTACAATTTGTACAGGTGCCTTCCCGGGCTGTGTGATCTTTCAATTACTCTCTTCTCTCTGTACCAACAACTACATCTCAAAATGATCTCTCTGTTAAAGTTTGTAGATGATACAATAGCCATTTGATCTCATTTAAGACAATGATGAATCTGCACATGGGCAGGAAGTTGAACAACTGGTCCTGTGGGGCGGCCAGAACAATCTTGAACAAACTCAAAAGAGTAGAGATGATGGTAGATAGTAGATTCTACCACCTCTTGCAGTACTAGACAACATAGTATCAACAGTACAAACCTTCAGGTATCTGGGTTCTATAATCTCTCAGGTCTTGAAATGAACACCTAACATCAGAAGCATCATCAAAAAAGCACAACAAAGAATATTCTTCCTGTCCCAACTCAGAAAGCGCAACTGCCCAAGGAGCTGCTGGTACACCCAGTTGCTGTGTTAGCAAAAACTTCAGAAGAGAAGGATTTAGGGGTAGTGATTTCTGACAGCCTCAAAATGGGTGAGCAGTGTGGTCGGGCAGTAGGAAAAGCAAGTAGGATGCTTGGCTGCATAGCTAGAGGTATAACAAGCAGGAAGAGGGAGATTGTGATCCCCTTATATAGAGCGCTGATGAGACCACATTTGGAATACTGTGTTCAGTTCTGGAGACCTCACCTACAAAAAGATATTGACAAAATTGAACGGGTCCAAATACGGGCTACAAGAATGGTGGAAGGTCTTAAGCATATAACGTATCAGGAAAGACTTAATGAACTCAATCTGTATAGTCTGGAGGACAGAAGGAAAAGGGGGGACATGATCGAAACATTTAAATATGTTAAAGGGTTAAATAAGGTCCAGGAGGGAAGTGTTTTTAATAGGAAAATGAACACAAGAACAAGGGGACACAATCTGAAGTTAGTTGGGGGAAAGATCAAAAGCAACGTGAGAAAATATTATTTCACTGAAAGAGTAGTAGATCCTTGGAACAAACTTCCAGCAGACGTGGTTGGTAAATCCACAGTAACTGAGTTTAAACATGCCTGGGATAAACATATATCCATCCTAAGATAAAACACAGGAAATAGTATAAGGGCAGACTAGATGGACCATGACGTCTTTTTCTGCCGTCAGTCTTCTATGTTTCTATGTTTCTATGTAATATTAGTGAAAGAGTTTTGAAACTCTGTTAACAGGCTGCTTTTGTAATCTACTCATAGAAAATTTACCACAGCATCTTATCTATCCCAAATCATCCCAAAAGTGATAAACAAATCATTCTGGATTAAATATCTGTGTTTGTTTCTTAATATTGCCCTAGTCAATTGTTATTTAATTAAATATAGTAAATTCAGTCTCCAAAATAAGTCAATCTTCTGTTCAAATTACAAGCAGAAGTAATTGCCAATTAACTGTAATAAATCCATTCAGTTTCCCTCAGACTTTGAAGAGATCTGGAATCTGTCTTTTTCTTTTTAGTCAAAGCCATAACATTAAAGGATGTCGAGGCTTAAACTTCACAACAACATATGAAATGGGAACAGCGAATGAAATCCACTTCGTTGATTTTCTTTGAAGTCAATCAAAGTCCTTTCGTGTATCTTCATCCACATCCAAAGATAAAGTTTCAGATATTAATAGTGGTGTTAATATAATTGTTAATTTAACAATCATTAAAGTTTAATCAAATATTCAAGAGAGGAACACAACAAGAAGCTGCACACCACCTCATTCTCCTTTCTTAGGTTTCAGAGACTGTTCAGCTATCTTAATCTCTGAAATTTAGTCAGGGAACAAAGAACCAAAAAAGTATGTTTGCCTCTATATATCAATCCAAGATTATAAGGAAAGTTCAATGGATTAAAAAAATACAGAATTCAGTGGTGAGAGTCTAAAATCTTTTCACCATCTGCAAACATTTCCATGCTTTCCATACAGAAGAAACAGGTTATCCAAAACAACATATATCAAGAGAAAAAAAGAGAAAAGAAAATTAGAATGCAGCAAGGGGTCCAGATAAATCAGCATTCAACCTTTTAACCAACCTTTTAAAACAACAAGTACACTATTTTATCTGCTGAGGTTTTAAATCATGTATTCTGTATTTCTTGGAAATATTGATTGGCTACTGCCAGAAGAATTATCTATTTGATATAGTGACCATTTAAATTCTACCTTTATTGTTGCGGCAGTTTTCTGTTTTGGTCTCACATTATTTCCAACTACATTAACTTGGCACCTGACATTTAGAATCAAACCTTTTGGGAAGAAGTGAGAATTTTGCTCTCTTCATAGCTAAATCTTTCAGAACATAATTTTCTGTAAGATGTTCACAAGGGAAGAAAATTGGAAAAAAAATTAAAGCATTCTTCAAAGTGACTTCACTGCATACTTAAGACTTCACAGACCTCACTTCATTCATCTTTGTAACAATTATTTTCTATAGTACTGAAGAATTTCAGTGATTACCATATTGGAAAATTATGGAGATAAGAACAGAGATAGAAGCTTAGATAAGGCCACTCAATAAACTCATAACGATGGTGAATACTGAACTTTCATTGTTTACATGCAACAACATATAAGGTCTTTTATTAATGTTCTCATTTAAGATTGAATGTTAGTCATTGCTGCCTTCTCAAGATGATTTGATTGACATAACTACTTTGGATATTGCATCCCTTTTTGATATATTGGTATTTATTTTGTTTTGAATTTTAGATGACCTTAATGTAAGTGCTATCATAGCTTCGGTGGTCATTGTGGCTTTAATAATGGCTTCCTGTGGTCTTGGGGTATATTATGCACAGAAGAAGGGTTATTTTTCAAGTAAGTAGAATTTACCATTTCTTTGAAGTACAGTGTTCCCTCGCTTTTCGTGGGGGATGCGTTCCGAGACCGCCCGCGAAAGTCGAATTTCCGCGAAGTAGAGATGCGGAAGTAAATACACTATTTTTGGCTATGAACAGCATCACAAGCTTTCCCTTAACACTTTAAACCCCTAAATTGCAATTTTCCATTCCCTTAGCAACCATTCAGATTATTACTCACCATGTTTATTTATTAAAGTTTATTAAAAAAAATATTTATTAAAGACAGATGAAAGTTTGGCGATGAAATATGACATCATCGGGTGGGAAAAACCGTGGTATAGGGAAAAAACCCGCAAAGTATTTTTTAATTAATATTTTTGAAAAACAGTGGTATAGATTTTCCGTGAAGTTCGAACCCGTGAAAATCGCGGGAACACTGTATTACAGATATTTCATTGCCTACTTGTTTGTGAACTGTAGTTACAGTTAATACAACAGAAGTGGTAGTCTTCATGGGGGATGGGAGCGAATAAAAATGGTGCACATCTAATAACTGGATGTTCAAAATCCAACCCTTTTTTATGCACACTGGATTCATTGTTTATATTAATAAGGACTAGGTGATGATGTTGACATCCCACTCACTGCCAAACACAAACACATGCTTTGCTTCTTTTATCATGATTACAATGCCTCATTGCAAATCTTTAGAGTAGCTGCATTTCCCCCAAAATTATGTCTGCTATATTGATTACTATATCAAGATCTGCTACATTTGTCCCCCCACCCCCACCCCCGTGTATACCTAGATACCTATTTGGAATTCAATCTGAACCATTATTTGAACCCTAACAGGTGCATTCTGGATTATAAAATGCAATTATGCATATACTGTACTAGCAATTTAAGAATGGATGCAATTTTCTTTACGCAAAGAGTGATGTTTAGACAGCAGTGCAGAATTTTCATTGTTAACTCCCTCTGCTGGATTAAACATAGAAGCACACTCATTTACAAAAGACTGCTGAAATTTTAAAAAATGACGTAAAACTATTCAATGCCACCAATACTAAAGATTTGACTATATATCAGAATGGTCAAACAAGTGGCAACTTCAAAACTCAATCAACAAATGCTCAGTCTTACACATTGGCAAAAATGATCAGAACACAAAAAACTAGATGATCACAAACTTGTTGATGATCCTCAATCAGCAAAGGACCTTGGAGTACTTATTTATTTGTTTATTTTGTGCAATACACAATAATACACAATGAAGGTTATAGAGGATATAGTAGAGAAGAAATATGAGATATAGGAGAGACTATAGGACAGGGGACGGAAGGCACTCTAGTGCGCTTATGTACGCCCCTTACTGACCTCTTAGGAATCTGGAGAGGTCAACCGTGGATAGTTTAAGGGTAAAATGTTGGGGGTTAGGGGATGATACTACAGAGTCCGGTAATGAGTTCCACGCTTCGACAACCCAATTACCAAAGTCATATGTTTTACAGTCAAGTTTGGAGCAGTTAATATTAAGCTTGAATCTGTTGTGTGCTCTTGTGTTGTTGCGGTTGAAGCTGAAGTAGTCTTTGACAGGCAGGACATTGCAGCATACGATCTTGTGGGCAATACTTAGATCATCTTTAAGGCATCATAGTTCTAAGATATCTAAGATAAGAGTACTTATCTGTAATGAACTAAGTGTCAGAGTCCACTGCAACACCATTGCTAAGAAGGGATTAAAAGTGGTTAACTTAATCTTGCATAGCTTCTTCTCTGGTAATACTGTACTTCTAACCAGTGCATATAAAACATTTGCTAGATTAATACTCGAATACAGCTCATCTGTCTGGAATCCACACTGTTGTACATACTCTTGATCGGTTGGAGGATGATGAAGATATTGAGGACTCAGATTCAGATAGTGTTTATGAAGTAGTGGGGGGCCTGGGGTTACAGGTAGTAGAACAGGTGGGAGGCCAGCCACAGGATGGGGCTATGAGTTCAGGATTTAGTGAGGGATTATCAGACGTGCGCTGGGTTAACCCTAAATTCAGAAGGATTCAGAAACGTAGAGAGCAAAGGTCTGGAAGATATTAAGGAGAGGAAAGGGTTAAATATTGTAGTGAGGGATTTGGCACATCAGGGGGCTAGTGGAGAAGAAGGATGGAGTTTCAATGTTGCTGAAAAGAAATATGGAGGTGTTTTTGCCATGCTAAGGTAAGCCAAGTATTTTGTATTGTATTTAGTCAGTGCTACTGTCTTTTTTAAAGCTATGTAGTTAGGAAATAAATCTTGTCTAAGTGAAGCAGGAAAAGGAATGTGAGAAATGCGGCTAAGAGAGAGATAACGGACCGAGTGATGTCTGGAATGTGTTGAAAATACAGGAGAGCAGAGAAATAAACGGAGTTGCTTTATTCATGAAATGATGCATTTAATGAGAGTTATTTGTAATTACTAAACTTCTACCAGAAACCAGAACAACACACTATATATCAGACATTAGTACAATTGAGAATGTTCAGAGATATTTCATGAGATGAGACTTGAAATTTTGGGCCTAGAAAACTTAGAACTCCGCTGCTTTCGATCTGACCTAAGTGTAGCACACAAAATTATATGCTACAATGTCCTACCTGTCAATGACTACTTCAGTTTCAACTACAACAATACACCAGCTCGCAATAGATATAAACAATGTAAACTGCTCCAAAAAATTCGACTTTAGCAACAGAGTGGTCAATGCCTGGAATACAATACCTAGCTCTGTAGTTTCTTCCCCAAACCTCTGTAACTTTAACCTTAAACTGTCTGTTGTTGACCTCACCCCATTCCTAAGAGGTTTGTAAGGGGCATGCATAAGCACACCGGCATGCCTACTGTCCCTGTCCTAAAGTTTCCATGTATTTGTAAAATATCATATACTTTAGTCTAAGCCATGCTAGTACACCATGTATAGGTTCTGTGGCCTAGAAATGGGGCTCCTGCCTCACAATCAGGAGGTTGTGAGTTTGATCCTAGGTAGAGGCAGCTATAGGGTTTCCTGCTTGGGCAGGGGGTTGGACTAGATGATCTGCAAGGTCCCTTCCAACTCTGTTAATCTGTTAAAGTAGTCCTCAACTTATGCTTATACTTCTTATATATTCATATTAATGTTTGTACTATGTAATATTACACATGCTTGACAAAATAAATAAATAAATACAAATAAAAAATAAATAAACAATCCACTTCACTTTCAGCAGAGCATCCTAAAAAGAAATACAAAAAAGAATGGGTCCAAAAACCAGTGAGAGAATACAATATCTGTTTCAATGCAACTCAATATTCTTGTAACAGTTTTTTTTTAAAAAAACATTGCAGTTAAGCAGTATCTAATTGCATTAGTCTTATTGCATTTTTTCCTTATTTTTCTAGAAAGAAATTCTTCAATGTAAGTACAGTTACATTTCTTTCTATTGTCAAATTTATATTGCCAAAATGTTAATCATAGTTTCTACTGGGTTGTGGAAGCATGAGTAGAATGAGTAATTTAGTTGCATTATTACCTTTTGAAGAATGTAACCTATAAATTTTGGCGTAGCTGGAAAATATTTAAAGAGCTTGTGTGATTTTTAATACATCATTTAAAAATATTTGAATATGGTAGTTATTGGGCAATCGTTTTCTTTATGCATTATACAATTTCATCACTGAAGATGTATAAAGTATACTTTATTTTACGGTTTATATAGTTCACTTTCATTAATTAAAAGAATAGTAACTGCTGTTTTCATAAAATGCATACATTTTCTATTTAGACAAATTCACTTAAATAAAATGCCAAACCAAATTTCTACTGTAATATTCAACATGAGGGTTTTGTACACATTAATATTATTATGGTCACAAAAAACAAGGCATTACTCAATCCAAAATTTTAAAATTTGATGACTGGTGTAGCTTTACACATGAAAACATTTGCCTCAGTACACTATCTAGGCAGTTGATAAATTTTGGGTTCGGTTCAGGAAACTCAATTGAAATATGCATGAAATCCTTTATACGCACGAGATATATAGATTGATCAGAAGTCTTAAAATGTATTTTTTTTTTAATTTCACGAGCAGGAACAATAGTTCCAAGTACAGGGTGGAAAGCGAAAAAGTGAGTATTCTGTATATCTGTATGTTTCAGTTATTATAAAAAGTGCAGTAGCTAAAAACTGGACAAGTCAAATGAACCTAATAACATGTTGAGTATGGGAAAGAAATAGGTGGGGCAAGATGGGACTTGATTTTGAATATTTCCCAATATGAATGTTCCCTTCAAATGTTTTTCAGCCTTTGGGCAAAGATCAAGTGTGGTATCCCTTCAAATGAACACTAATATTTCAGGAGGGGGAAAAAGGGTCCAGGTGGCTATTTTATGTTTAAACATAAATTTAGATGATATAATAACCTACCCAAGGTATAGAAATATAGTGTTGGTTTTGAAGGTGCCATAGTAGTTTTTGACTCTGGATACCTGTCCTCTCATAAGATCATTATTACATAGTACAGAGTATGGGCCATGGCAAATGTGTTTAGGTTTATAAGATGATGTAAATGAAAAGTCTTATCTTTAGAAACATGTATTTTATTTTCTATGATCTTTCTCGCATACATGATCACTGGCAGAAATGTGATATTAGGTAGATCTTCATGGAGACGCTAGTAATATTTATAATGGCCATAGTGGCCATGAGCTATGGATTCATCCCAATGCGTCTTGACTTTAGTTCACATCTACATACCAGATTACTATAAAAATGACCCCAATGTTTCCAAATTGACTAGTAAGCATGAAAGGCATGATAGTGCTCCTAATATTTGTTGAGCAGTAAAATATTTGCCCTTGTAGCAGCAGGTACACAGAATTTGGGAATTGTGAAACTGGCACAGTAGTTAGCGTGCAATACTGCAGGCTACTTCTGCTGCCTGCAATTTGTCAGTTCATATCTCACCAGGCTCAAGGTTGATTCAGCCTTCCATCTTTCCGAGGTGGGTGAAATGAAGACACAGATTGTTGAGGGCAATATGCTGACACCTTAGAGAGGGATGTAAAGCACTGTAAAGTGGTATATAAGTCTAAGTGCTATTGCTATTATGCATGTATGCATATACAGTATTTGTGAGAAATGGAGGAAAGAAAGGTAAGTCAGTACTCTTGTTTCATGACATAAAGTAGTATATCTTGTATACCTACATATGATCTTCTTGGTATTATAAGTACATACATGACCACTGGTTGTTTCCAATACTATTGCATTTTCACTAGAACTTGTTTGAATTGTGTTTATTATCTAATTCCTTTAGGATTTCAAGCATACCAGGTCCTTTATTATTTAAAATAAAGTCAGCTCCTGAGGATCAGAATTTGCTGCAGAAAATATCAAAGGGATATTTGAACTCTTCTATAAAAAGAATGTTAGCTGCAACAATAATAAACTGGTGGCCGATTTCAATGTTCTATTGCTAAAAGATGGTAAAAATTGTCAAAAATGTTAGTCTGATGCTGCTTGTTTAAAAAGGAGTGGAAATAATTGGCAGAATATAAATATTGCTATTTTACATGCCTGTATGCAAAAAAAATGAACTAATGGTATAGTTCTGATTATTAGATCTCCAAAAGGGTAGGAAAATGTGTGAGAAAGAGTAAACAGATTTATGAAAGTATCAAGAAGGTATCCTAAATAGGAACAGTGTTTTGAGACTTATAGAATTTTTAAAAATAGGAAATCACTGGGATCATGACCAGGCTTTGTAACATTATGTGATCTCTGAAGATTATGACAGATTGGTGTTTTGTCACTGACAGCATTAGCTCCCATGGCCTTTTGGTGACATAGGGATGAAAATATCCCATGCAGACAAAAAAATAATTGTTGCTAATGTGACTACTATTGGCTTAGATGGCATGGAATGGAAATTAAACAAATTCATTTAAGACATTTAAGGCTATCAGTTGTGATAAGCAAATACTGTACTATTTCCCATTTTTTAAATAGAACATTAGTTTGTGGAAACAAACTATAGGAGAAGGCTTCTTTCTGAGGTTCATGGAAGCATTAGGTGGCAAGATTAGAAACTGGATTATATAGCACTTTGGCCTAATTACAAAGCCACTTTCCTGCAATGAACTCTGCGTCTGGAATAGCCTTAAACAATTATCCATATTATTCCAAAACAGAGTTTGGTGCTTTGGCATTCACAGAAGGCTTGCTCTTTCCTTTTTCTCTAAGAGGTCATTGCCAAGGAAAAATAACTGCAATCAGTCTGTCTCAATTTATAATAACCAGTTGATTTCATAAAGCAGAAACATTTCTAACAAATTATTTTGAAAATTACTGTCAATTTGTATCATTATTTTGGATTTGAGGGTAAATAAATGTTTTGTTACTGTTGTAGGGCTAGGATCAAGACAACTGTTATTGTAGTGATTAAAAATGTGCTCTTAGTCTGAAACTTTATTTGAATGTTTGTGTAATCTACTGCGGACCCGAATGGAGCTAGCAACTTCTCAATGACAAAGGATTGCACTTTTCTATTTGTATGACTGGATTTTCAACTTTGAAAGGGATTGGTCATTGAAATAAATGAAGCCTAAATATGGCATTACATCTTTTGGTTGTTTTCCACCAAGCACAGAAAAAAGATTGCTATGTAATTCAATGGTATGATATTGGGGAGGCTAAAAATATACAGAATTACCTGCGGATATATAGGATGCTTCCCAACCCAAAATGACAAAATTTACAAATTCACTCAGCCCATTATTTCAAGTTGGGGGTTTCCGTGCAATAAAATTGGGCCAAAATATTATTTAAAAGCATTTTGCTTTAAGGATTTTAAGGATTTTGATGGCTTCCAACCATGTATTTGATATTGAAATTATGCTAAATGGTTCTTTATTACCATTTATATTTTTATTTTATTATTTAATAGCCTAAGAAGGCCATACATAAATAGATATTGATTTTACATGATTCTCAGGTGTTTGTATCTTCAACTGTTAAACAATGCAATAGATTTCAGAGTATTTTGCACATACCCCACAATTTTTAATCTGAAAGCAAAACACGGCCACCTAACAAAGCATCACTTAGTATTACCAGTGTTTTGCTAGAATAAAAAATGTTCAATTTTTAAAACACGGGGAACATTGTGATTCTTTTTCAGTCACAAAAACTGTAGCATTAATCATTGATTAATCTTTAATTTGATTAAATTAATCAAATTTATGACAAATGTAACAAAATTAATATAAGCACATAGACTTAAATCACAAACTGTATTTTGACAATTCCCTTTTATATTAAAAATCCAGGAAATATCTGATTTGGCAGCCATATAATTTTCAAAAATAAATGATAAATGATCATACTTCAGAGTTCTCAAAATGAAGTCAAGATTTAAGGGAGGGAAATCATATAATATTCAAGATTTTTAAAAATACGTTCTTTATTAAATTGTAGTAATTAATATTCAGTTTTTAATACCCTTGACATACTATAAGCTTAATATCTTTAAATCAATTATTTACTAAAGACCAGTATCAGAAAGTTATGGCTTTGTGGTGAAATTATATACAATCTTAATGGCTCTTCTGTTTATTCAAAAGCAAGCATTCTCTTAAAATACTCTGTAAAAATGTGTAGTCCAAAAAAGGCTGCCAAGTAAATCACTGATGTGCATAAAAACAACATTTTAATCATTTAAAAATATTGCTATTACTAGACATCTAGTGTACAGTTGCATTCAATTTTCTCATGATTGAACTATGCGGGCTATTTAAATTATTTCCCCAAAATTTTATTATGTTTAATAAGTAATTAAAGCTTATCAGAAAAAAGTGACATTGATTTGTAATTAAATATTTAGTAGTATACTTTTATAAGCATATTGGATTAATAAGAATCTATATGTATAATTGAATTCAAAACACCAGAGCACACTGTTAGCATTGAACTGTTTATTTAAGTTATAACTGCAGACTAACTCAACATGTCCAACCTAATGCTTCATATACACGTAATCACATCACTTCTGAACTTCATCAAATTTGGGTTCTGTTGAGTAGAAAAAAAATCTTGTTAGTTTATTTTGAAAATAGTTTTCTAATTTGATTCCCATTGCCATGTCCCAGAAATAGTCATACTGTTCAACATACATTTTTTAGATAAGAGCAAATAAATGCAGCATTTGCTTGTGATACACCATGGCATAAGAAGTAATCAAGTAATCAACATAAAAAAGCAACACTGGACTCTATTTTTTTTCCATACTATGAATCATTGAAATTGAATTATACAAAAATAAAGTTTTGAGTTGTTTCTCAGTAAAGCTACCATCTGAAATAACAAAAGGGAATTTTTGGAAGTTCTATGATATATAATAACAAAAAAAAAAAAGCTTACATTGATTGAGGCTGATTTAAAAATTAACACAAAGATACCAAGTATGAATGTGTAAATTGTTGGAAATGGAATAGATTATTATTGTGCCAAGAATATGAAAATGTATGTTTCCACAATTTTATTTTAAACTGATACTAATATTTGGATGTTTCATAAATGTATTGAAATTACAATCTGATAATTAAGTTGTTTTAAAACAATTCAGAACTACTAAACTATATTTAAAATGCAGGTCCCATTGACTAAACAATACAAGTTGGCGGGACTATGGGGGAGGGCCTTTTCTGTTGCCGCCCCGGCTCTATGGAACCAACTCCCTCCCGATGTTCACACTGCTCCCATTGTACTGGCTTTTCAAAAAGCTGGCTTTGTCGACAGGCCTGGGGACTGTGAACTCTAACATCAGACGTTCCTGAATAATGTTTGGCTGGCGTGTATGTTTGTTAGATTGATTTTGGGGTTTTTTATAATGGGTTTGTTAGGGTTACTGTTGATCGACTTTTTATTATTGTATTATTTTTTATTGTTGTAAGCTGCCCTGAGTCCTACGGGATTGGGCGGCATAGAAGCTGAATAAATTAAATTAAATTACTGCCTGTTAAGTCTGAATATAAAGCTACGGTGGAACCTCTACGTACGAACTTAATTCATTCCGTGACCAGGTTCTTAAGTAGAAAGGTTTGTAAGAAAAAACAATTTTCCCCATAGGAATCAATGTAAAAGCAAACAATGTGTGTGATTGGGGAAACCATAGGGAGGGTGGAAGCCGTTTTCTCCCAGGAGATTCCTAGAGAGGCCCCACAGAGGCTTCTCCCTGCCTTTCCCAGCCCTGTTTCCTCCCGGGAGATTCCTAGAGAGGTCCTACGGAGGCTTCTCCCTGCCTTTTCCGGTTAGTTTTGGAGCCTTGGGTTTGTAAGTGAAAAATGGTTCTTGAGAAGAGGCAAAAAAATCTTGAACATCTGGTTCTTATCTAGAAAAGTTCATAAGTAGAGGCATTTGTAGGTAGAGGTACCACTGTAGTTTGGTTTAGTGGTTAAGGCACCACATTAGAACTCAGGAGACTCTAAGTTCTAGTCCTGCCTTAGGCATGAAGCTACTTGGGTATCTTTTAATAGGATCATATAGCAACCACATAGGAAAAGGTACAGGTGCATTAAGTAGTAATAAAAAGGTGTTTGCACCCTGAAGCACATTTTTGCCTCAATCAGAAATGCTGCACATAATCTATTGCCTGTATTGTATTGTAACAATCAGTAAACATCTATAACTATCTTGTTTGTTTCTGCAACCCAATAAGACAGACTTCAGAGGATAATTAGAACTACAGAAAAAACAATTGCTATCAACCTGCCTTCCACTGAAGATCTGTATACTGCACAAGTCAAAAAGAGGGCTGTGAAAATATTTACAGGCCCCTCGCATTTATTTATTTATTAAATTTGTATGTAGCCCCTCTCCTGGACACAAACTGTTTCAATGCCTACCCTCAAAACGATGTATATTGACTGCACACCAAAACAACTAGACACAAAAACAGTTTTTTCCTTGAATGCCATCACACTGCTAAACAAATAATTCCCTCAACACTGTCAAAGTATCTGCTAAGTCTGCACTACTATTAATCTTCTCATAGTTCCCAACACCCATCTAATGATTTTATGACTGTGCCACTAATGATTGTATGACTGTGACTTTGTTGCTTGTATCTTTACAATTGACTGGTTCCTAATATGATTTGATCGCTTATTTGTACCTGGACTATCATTAAGTGTTGTACCTTATGATTCTTGACGATCATCTTTTATGTACACAGAGAGCATATGCACCAAGACAAATTCCTTGTGTGTCCAATCACACTTGGCCAATTAAAAAATTATTCTATTCTATTCTAAACCATAACTTCAGATTTTAATCACATTATATATTAATATAGGTAATCCTTGACTTACAATGACCAACAGAATTTCTGTTGCTAAGCAAGGCATTACATGGATGCTAAGCAATTTAGCTTTTCCCATTGACCTTACTTGTTGGAAGCCATCTGGAAAAGTCACACATGGCAACTACATGACCTTAGGATGCTGCAACTGTTGTAAATACATGCTGGTTTGCAAGTATCCAAATTTTTATCACCATGGGAATTCTGCAAGGTCATAAGTGTGATGACTGATCTTAAGTGACTTTTTTTCAGTGCAGTTGTAACTTCAGTTACTAAACAAATGATTGCAAATCAAAGACTAACTGTAATGGGCACACTTTTAAAATCTTACCTTCAAATTTAAACTCTGGAAATTTGGTCATGTCTCCTCCACCATAGAATTGTGTGAGTTTCTCTGTTCGCTCATTCAGCTCTTTCTCATATTCTGCACCAACATCGACAGGGCCACCAGTTTTTCTAAAAATACAAGAACTGTTATTTTCCAAAGAAATACAAAAACCTGGTAACATTTTTTAAAAAAGATCCCTGTATGGGAATTCCAAATTAATTTTGAGAAGGAATCTATAATTTATTTACTTTAAGCACAATAGAATGACAACTGATTACCAGATTTAGAATACATAAACATATTCATGATAGCTTTCAGATCCATTTGCTATGTAACTGCTAAATTATGAGAAAAAAGCCATAGGAAAATGCCATTAACAAATAGATTAATCAGGGAATTCTAAATTGAATTATCAATCACCAATATACTTGCAGAAAAATCTTAGGCCAGACACAATATGTAAGCCACATTGGTTCTCAACCTGGGGGTCGGGACCTCTCTGAGGGTCGAACAACTGTTTCACGGGAGTTGCCTAAAACCATGGAAAAGACAAATTTCCCATGGTGTTAGGAACTAAAGTTTCTATTCTGGCGCCTTGGAACATATTTGTATAAGCCGACCAATCAGGCGTTCACAGTGGGGGTGTCCCTCTGACTTTCCTGCCAATCAGCTTAAAGCTGTTGGGAGAATTGGCGCTAGACTTATGGTTGGGGGTCACCACAACATGAGGAACAACATAAGGGATTACCCATTAGAAAAGTTGAGAACCAGTGATAGGGTTTCCTACTTGTCATCCTTTGGCACCTATTGGAATCAATGTGCCTACACACATGTCTTAGGAGCAGGAGGGGGCAATAAATTTTCCCAAAGGGGCCATATCAGAAACGGCCTGTTATGGAAGGACCCTTCTTGCTTCCACTGTTACCACAGGCCTACTTGGAATATACTGGATTTCCTACTCCACATTTTGATTTTAAAATAGCATGTTTACAAAAACAAGGCAGCCTCAATTTTATTTTCTGGTATGCTTCCACCACTTTCCACTTTATTCTTGGACAACACTGGGTGGCTACAGACTTTTTTTTTAAAAGTACTGTATTTGCATCTATAGTTATGGTATATGGATTGATTAAAAAATGGGAACCTGACAAATAACTCTGGCAGAGAGTATCCTTTACAAGTTTGAATTTTGGGAGTAGCCATGTCTATCATAAAGCAACATATTGTGAAAGGGCACAGCAGATATTCTTTTAAATAGATAACCTGCTTCATTTGTTGCAGATACCCCATACCTGCTCAATTTGGCCAAAAATGGAAGCTAACATTAGGCAACAAAGATTTTTGGAGGAAATTTAATAACATTATAGTGTAGGCTAACAGAAAATAAATCTAAGTTACCCTAGATAGTTTACTAGTTGGCAAAGTTGTTGATGCTACAAACATTACAGAAGGTATATAACCTGTCATAGATGATTACAGTGTTGTACTTCAACACTATTCTTGCTACCATTGTTGAAGCAGTCCATTAGTGGGTTGTTTATGGAGAATCCCAGGATTTATTTTCCTTCAGGAAGTATGTTAATAAGACATGCACCATCATATATTAATTCACCAGTTTTGCCATTTACAGTCAATGACCAACAAAGCAACTATATTGGCTATAGAAAGTCTAAACACTCTTTAAAATGTAATGTTAGAAATGTAAAAAAAATCAGACCAAGATAAATCACTTCAGAATGTTTTCACCTTTAATAGCATATAAACACTACAATTGAATTGAGAAGAAAATTGAAATATTTTAGGGGGGGATGATAATAAAAAACTTACAATAATGTGGTTGCAAAAATGTGCATGTCTTTATATTTTATTGAAGCACGGTTTTAGGTCAGTGTTCAGTCTTTTGGAGTAGGAACCTATCAGCCTGGCACATCTTGCCTTGGGAATATTTGCCCGTTCTTCTTTTAAAAAATGCTCAAAATCTGCCAGATTGTGAGGGCATTTCCTACGCAAACCCTTTTCAGGTTACCTTCTAGATTTTCAATTGGATTCTGCTCTGGATTCTTATAATAAAGGAAGGAAAAAAATTCTGAAGTGATTTATGTTGGTCTGATTTTTTTTTAATCTCAAAAACCTGGCATTTTAAAGGGTGTGTTGAGTTTTTATATCCACTGTATATTCCAAAAGCAATATATAAAAGAAGGCTCAAAAACAGTAAGAATAAAACCATACAATCATACCAATTAAAATGTACACACATATCAAACAAAAAGATCAAAAAAGCAAAACAAAATTGATAAAATTTGGGCAGGAGAATAAAAGAACCTTCTAATGGTTTCCAGAAAGGAAGCCACCCCTCTAAGTTGCTTATACTGCTTGTCTGAAGAGCAACATCAACACAGATGTGATCAACAAGATCACAAACCCTTTGGCAAATCTCAGCTTTTGCTATCTTTAGCAGTGTGGATAAAAATTGATGCTTTTTTTCTTTACAATTTTTTTAAAAAAAATTAATCAATTTTTAAAAAAACATTTTATCAAATTTATTTTAATAAAATGCTTTTGGAGTAAAAATCTATCTAAAGATTGTTTTCTATTTAAGATACCTTAATAATTTAGTTTTTTCCGCATGATATTGAGCTTAAGTTATGTAGCATGAGGCTTTATATTCTGCAATATTGGTAATGACCTAAAAAACCCTATATGGCATTGGGCCAGATTATCCGAGGGACCACCTTCTGCTGCATGAATCCCAGCAACTGGTTAGGTCCCACAATCGGTCTTCTCCAGGTCCCGTCAACTAGGCAATGTTGCTTGGCAGGACCTAGGGAAAGAGCCTTCTCTGTAGAGACTCGGACTCTCTGGAATCAGCTCCCCCTGGAGATTTTTGTACTGCCCCCACCCTCCTCGCCTTCCGCAAGAGTCTTAAGACTCATTTATGCTGCCAGGCTTGGGGTGATTAGACTCTAGCCCCCTGGCTGATGAATGTTACATATGGTTGTTGTATGAGTTGGTAATGAGTGGTCTTTTTAACAATGCTGGGTTTTATAGATGAGTACACTTAGTTTTTAAAAATTAATTGGATTTAGATGATTATACTATATTGTTCATTTTTTAATTTGTTGTAAGCTGTCCCGAATCTTCGGAGAGGGGCGGCATATAAATCCAAATAAATAAATAAATAAATAAATATTAAAACTTATTGGTGAGTCAATAGGTCAGAGGAACCGCCGCTGTGGGACAGAGATGACCGTTGCTGTTTAAAAAATATGATTTAAATTGAGTTGATTTAAATCAAGGCTTTTTACTAGTGTTTTAAATCAAATCCACTCTGGTCTTTACTTATTTATTTTATTATTTATTAATTAGATTTGTATGCTGCCCTTCTCCGAGGACTCGGGGCGGCTAAGCCTAGAAGTAGCAAAGAATAGCTAAAAAGATCCCACAGCACAGGTCAGTTGTGATATTTATGCCACATATTGATGCAAAATCAAGAATTAGTGAGTCAATAAAAAATAGAAGTTTAAAGCAATAAGAAAGATACTATAACACTCTTAGACTATTGATTTCAAAGGGATCACTCCTGTTTCCATGTAAATTAGAATGTTTGAAATATAAAATGGAAGCTGAAAGAGTGCTTCCAAAATTTACATTAGGTCATTGTGTGTCCATATGCAATACGTGCTTTATACAGCACTGGGATACAGATTTACAATGCTGCTTAAAAGCTAGTGAACCGTTTTCAACTTTCAATATTTCTGCATAAATATGACCTGAAATGCAATACAATTAGACAAAGAGAATACAGTTAAACAAATGAGTCAAAAACACACTTGTTCATTTATTGGAGATAATAACCTGGGAGTTTTTCCACCTTTTATTTATTAGTCTCAAACTCTTTGGGTGGGAGGTCATAGAGAGATGGTGTGCATTATCTCATTCAGTGGCAATTAGATGGTGAGAGAAAGTGTATTATAGAACTCCTGTATAACTTAACCTGTATAAAATTAAATCCATAATCCCAGGATCTTTCAATCCATCAATTTCATCAAACAGAAATAGTAACAAGTAAAAAAGTCATTTTATTATCCCTTGTTCTGCTCAAAAACACACCCTAATCTTCTGTTCCCAGGTCTATTTGACCTGGACCACAAATTATTCATTTTAGGTACTTATATTTGGTCTTTTTGAAAGCTTTTTTCACTTGGAAACAAGTCTGAACATTTCTGCACACATTGAAATGAAAATTGAAATGAAAAAAATAATGCTTATTGGTTTATTTTGCTGATAAAATGCGTCCCACCCTTTTTGTGATTTTTTTTTTCAATTTATGGATAGTTTTGCTTGCAAAATGCGTTCTATTTTACTAAAGTTGGTGTGGGATTGGTAGCTTGAAAATTTCTGAAAATACTGATATGAAAATTGAACTGAAAAAAATTGATGCTTAGTTTATTTTGCACATAAATGTCTCCCCCCCACTGTTTTCAATTATTTCAATTTATATAAAAATTATGCTGTTAATTTCAAAATTACATACTTTTTTTTTAGTAAAATGGATTTCTTTCATAAAATTAGTTGTCTGGCTATCATGTGCTTGCTTTTCAAAAGGATATTCCAAATATTTCTAGCCAAATATATATAAAAAGTGAAAATAATGGCACACAGCAAGGCCAAAGGGGGGGGGGAGCTTTTGTGACCAGAATAAACAAATAAGCATAATTTTTTTCAGTTCATTTCTATTTTTCTTATGATCAGGAATGTTCAATTTAGTATATGAAAACTTTTGGGGGGAAATTCCTTAGAGATTTGTAGCCTAAAAAAATATAAACTGACACGAAATTCTGAAAAAATGGGGGGGGGGGCTTTTTGATCAAAATAAAAATATAAGCATCAATTTTTTCAGTTCAATTTTTATATCATTACATTCATAAATGTTCAAGCTAGTTTCCCAGTGAAAAACATTTTCAAAAAGATCAAATTCAAGTACCTAAAAAAATTCTTTTGGGTCCGGGTCGTATACGACCAGAAACAGACTCAACGTGATTTTTTTTTGCCCAGAAAAAAGTTAGCCCCCATCCCCAAAAAATATTTTTATGATCATCAGCAATGTTAAATTGAGTAAATGAATGCCTAAGATATTAAAAATACAGTATTTCGGATTTGGAGGCAAAAAAAAAAATTTAAATTGAAAATGGTTGCAACCAGCGGGGGAGGGGGGGAGGCCTTATTTCTGATTTTAAAAAAAACAATAAGCATCATTTCTTTCAGTTCATTTATATTTTTCTTATGTTCAAACTACCAATCCCACACTAACTTTAGTAAATTTGAACGCATGTTGCAAGCTAAACTATCTATAAATTGAAAAAAGTTCACAAATAAAGGGGGGGGGTCTGCCTTTTATGATCAAAATAAACCAATAAGCATATTTTTTTTCAGTTCAATTTTCATATCATTGTGTGCAGAAATGTTCAGACTACTTTCCAAGTGAAAAAAGTTTTCAAATTGACCACACATAAGCACTTCAAATGAAGAATTTTCGGTCCGGGTGACCCGGGAACAAAACTCTAGGGACTATTTTTTTTTCAGCAAGAAAGACCCCCCCCCCCCCCCAAAAAAAATAAAAAATCATAGAGCGAGCCCCTGAAATGATGCAAAGCCATGAAATTTCAAGTTTCAGATATGCAGGAAATTTTTTTTACAGGGTCTCAAACTTTGATTTCGGGTCTCACAGACCCGAACAGAACAGCAGGGTTACGCACACCTGACATTTAAATACGATAAATGTCAGGAAATGTGAGAGTTGTTTATATAAATGAACTGATGATTAACTTACTGGCTCTTGGTTTTATATTCTCTAATTTTGTCCAAGAAGAGCTTCTGTACAGGATCAAGTTCCTTTGCTTTATTAAATGCAATGGCAGAAAAGCCAATATTTCTGCGCAACTGGACAGATAGGGCTGAACGGAAAATGGAAGAAAATCTAAAGAGTTGTTGAAGAATCATGATAAATTTGCAAAATTTTCACCTAGAAAGAGAAAAGATATTACATCTCAAATGCAAATTATTTATTTTGATATGAGCATTATACTAGTCTGAGATACATTGGAAAACCTGCTTAAAATTTAAACTCCCCAAGAAGAAGGAACTTGCCACTTCAAAACTATTATGAATCTTATTTCAGTATACTAATGATTGGCATTTAATTTTTAAAGTTTTGTTTCATTTTGTTTCATTGCTGACCTCTTAAAATTTAAGTAGTAGAAAGGTATAAATAAATCTGGCATATGATTTCAGACTGTTCCTATTTCATTAGATAATATCCCATTCAGTAATGACAGCCATGGCCAGAATGGTCTTGTCCTATGTGCCATTGCACCCTTTCCTGGATTCTTAGATAACTGCAATATGCTGTACATGGAGCTGCCAATGAAGGCCATTCTGTAGCTTCAGCAGATCCAGAATCAATTATGAATACATCTTGGTATTTCTATGTGACAATTTTACTTTGTGTTGTCACAGTAACTGTGTTGTATCCAGTGAGCTCCATGGGATATGAGTTTCTGGATGCAATTCATTGAGCTGGTTTTCAACTATCAAGCCCTACATGAATTAAGGACTTGCCTTTCTTCACTTGTCTTAAAGGATTTCATAGTATGGCATCCCTGGATCCTTTTATTTAAACAATATTGTCTTGTGATGCCCAGAGATAATGTGCCTTCCCTTTGCCATTCATGTACTCTAGAATACTATTTGCCAGAGAGCCATTTGGTCCCATCCACATTCTGTTTTACAACAGTAGTACAAGTAGTTCTTGACTTATGACTGTTTAATGACGCTTCAAAGGTACAATGGGCTTGGAAAAAGTGATGTATTACCTGTACTGCACTTATGACCAATACAATCCCGTAGTCATGTGATTATAATTCAGATGCATTGTAACTAGCTCACATTTGTGACTAGTTGCAGCATCTTGCAGTAACACAATCACAATTTGCAAACCTTTTTGCTAATTTCCATTAAAAAACCACCTACTGGAGAACCTGGATTTGCTTAACAACCACGATCATTCAGCCCAGTGATACTAAAACTCTGGGCAGCTAACAATTTTAAAAAATAGAACAAAAAAGAAAAACAACCAATCAACTACAGAGATAAAAATATCTCCAACAAAAATCACAATACAAATATGTCAACAAGACTAATTTACAGTAAAGCTCTGGATGAAGAGGACACTTCCCACTCATTTAATTTTTGTATCTTTTGCATTGATGATTTTGCTGAGTTTTATGGTAAGTCACTTTGAATTAATATAATTTATTAAGCCAGGTAAACGAATATTACCAATAGTAGCAAAAAGATTAAGGAAATAATATGCTACTTTGCCAATTAGCTTTTTTACTTTTAAAACAAAAATCAATAGGGTGTCTAGTTTGGGCAAATGCATTAGGTTGCAGAGTGAACACCTCCCCACACACAAATCAATCACATCAACTGGCAGATTAGTTGCCTCTCCATCAGACATCTCTTTATGCAAAAACATTTCTGCATAATCGACTTGTTTCAATGACTCATTTTATTGATCAAATCAATACCAAACTCCATCAACCTTTAATAAAATGACTTTCTCTTACATGAGCTAGATAGGGCAGAACTGTTCTCATTTTCCTTAATCATTTGTAATTCCTTTTCCTAAATGTTGAAGGATCAGCTTTCTTATTTATCATTTATCAACAATCTATGAGAATGTTAAAAGCTTACAGTTTGGGTAAAATAATACATTGCTTAAAGAAACTGAATTCCAGCATGCGATAAAAACTATACTGACTAGTATACAGTAGTAGTTACATTTAACTAACGTTGAATATTTAGTAAGTGTTCTGGAAGGCTGCTCCTTACAGAAGCATTAAATACTTTAGGCTCGAAGCTGTTTGAGGGATTTGGATTATGGGGAAAGATTAAGGAAGGCCTTACAGGGGAGCTAATATAATTGCCATCAACGAATAGTTTTTGAGGCCCATTCTATTATCAAGGATCAACTTTTTCGTTGTTGTTGCAGGCACCCATTTTTTTCTCTCTCCGGAGCGAGTGGTGGTGATGGTGGAGGAAGCTGCAATAGCTCTCACTTCATCTTCCACCACCGAATTAAAAAGAAAAACAAAAAAAGGGTCTAAGCAAAAGTAGAAAGGATCAGCAGTTGCGACATTGCGTCAGAATAAAAGCCGGTGAGGGCACAATGCCCAAGTCAACGGCCTCCTCAGCTAGCGCTGGGTAAAGAAGTCGCTGTTCAGAAAACACCTGTTCAGCTGTCTGGAAGTTCAGCCCACCAAAGCAACTTATTATATAAAATTATTTCCGCCATCCCCACTTAGCGTGGCGTCGGAATGGACGAATTAGCGGTTTACCCGTCGCTAACTTGCAGCTATTCGCTGAAAGCCTGCATCGTTCTACGGCCTATTTCGAAGCCAGAATATCGAGACGATTCGGAACAAGATGATTGGGGGGGAGGGAATTGGGTTAAAGTACCTAAAGCCGGAATCCTTCAGAGATGGCTGTTCTTTCAGCCTTCCTTTACTCGGAGCACCACCACGATCGGTCACCTTCTGAGCCTGCAGTCAAAGAGCCCCGCCCCGACGCCGAAAGTCGCAAAGGGTTTCGGGAATTTTTTATTTGGACCGCCAGTCTCCGGTCGCTTGCTTATCTAAACAACGGCTCACCTTCACCTTTCTGTTTACGGTAGCTGCTCGCTATTCCTTTCCGGCTCTTTTCATATGAGGAAAAAATCTGTAAAAACTCTTTAACGGACGGCCCGTGTACCTACCGGAAACAGAAGGATTAACTTCCGTCTTAAGAGCGGCGCTTCTTTAAAAAAAACAAAAAACCCCTTGAATTTTACTATAGTTGAACAGGCGGGCTCGCAAGGGGTGCCGGGAGTCGTAGTTTTTTTGCCCTGGCGCGCGGGGTGGGGGGGCATCGTGTCTCTGCGCTTTTCCCCCGCCAGGGCCCCGCGCGCAGGCCTAGCCGCCCGCCCGCCAGAGTTGGGAGTCCGGCTAAGGGTTTCCCCCCCTCCTCCGCACTCCCCTTCGCCGCCAGGACTGTCAGGGAAAATAGGAGCCTCTCGGTTGAATGCGAGGTAGCTGCCACGGCGGAAAAGAGAAAAGCAGCGGCGCTGCTCCAGTCGCAGCGGGGCTGGATTGTTTTTGTGACGGAGAGACCGTGAGGTGGCGGCTGCGGCTGGTGAGTCTTCCAGCGGGAATTCCGGGGCGCGCGGATCCGGAGGAAAGCGAGCGGGAGGGGGAAGAGGAAAGCGCCTCGCGCTGTATCCGGGCGGGAGGGGGGTCTCGTGGCCTCCTCACTTCTTGTGTTTTGTTTCCGTTTCTGCTCCGCGCGGCGCGAGTCTCATTTCCGTTTCGAGTTCAAACAACAAGGAGGCGCCGCCGCGGGTGACGGAGGAAGGCCTGGCCCGGGAGAAGAGTTCCCCACCCCACCCCCCACCCCTTGGTGCATCTTCGCCTTGGCAAGCTTTTGCCTCCCCTCCCCCCAACCCTTGAATCATGGGGCGGGAAGGATCCCCGCGTCCTGCTCGTCTCCTCTTTCGGACATTGGGAAAAGAGGCCTCGGGGCTCCCGCCGAAAGCCAAATCCCTTTGGCAGGCGCCTTTTTTCCCTCCACACAGGGATAAATTGAAAGACGTAGGGTTTTTTCCCCTTCTCCTCACGACGTTGTGTCCCGGAGAGGGTTATCTGACGATAGATTTCCAAATGAATTCGGCAGCCCCCTCCCCTTTCCCTCCCTCAATTTTAAACGCGTTTTCGCCATCTCCGTGTGTGAAACGCTCCACATGGTGGCCGTCGATACGATTTCCTTTTCGCAGTTTTCTTAACGGCTTGACTTGCGACTTGTTTTAGTCACGTTCAACTGCTCATAGCCGTTGTGTTCTGTCAAATTCGATGCATAATTCTTTCCGTAAGAAACAAGGGGTGTCTGGCGGATAGCGGTAGTTTTGGTAGCGAAAGTTACGTTGTAAGGACCGTAAGTATATCGACGCCCTACATCCTGTTTAAAGTGCAGCAAGGCCGCTTTGAAAACGAGAACTAGGGATAAATGAAATGTATTTAATATTATGACAAGGTAGAATATACACTGCTCAAAAAAATAAAGGGAACACTCAAAGAATACGCCCTTGATCTGAATGAATGAAATATTCTCGTTGAATACTTTGTTCTGTACAAAGTTGAATGTGCTCACAACAAAATGAAATTGATTGTCAAATAGTGTTGCTTCTTAAGTAGACAGTTTGATTTCACAGAAGTTTGATTTACTTGAAGTTATATTGTGTTGTTTACCCTTTATTTTTTCAGCAGTATATTTTATCCTTTCTTGTAATGTTTTGGAGACAAGGAACATACAGGCATTGTTTGTTCAGTGCAGTTATAATTTTGATGGGACACTAGAAATACAGGTAGTCCTCGACTTGCAACAATTCATTTGGCGACCTAAGTTAAAAGTGCAATGAGAAAATAAATATGAGGACCATTTTTTCCCACTTAGGACTGTTGCTGCATCCCCATGGTCATGCGATTTACATTCAGATGCTTGGCAACTGATTCATATTTATGACTTGCTGTGCTCCCCAAGGTCACATGATCTCCTTTTGCGATCTTCTGACAAGTAAAACCAATGGGGAAGCTATATGCATTTAGCAACCCTGCTACTAAAGTATAAACTGCTGTCATTCACTTAACAAATATGGCAAGAGAAATTATAACATGGGGCAAAACTCACTTGACAAATTTTTCACTTGGGAATATAAATTCAATTGTGATCATAGGTCTTGGACTACCTGTAAATTACTTTTTTCTGTAAGTTCTTACTGCTTGTATATGTAGGGTTAATCTTTTTTTTTTTTTTTGAAAACCTCAATTTAATGACCCCAAACTGGTTTTGGGGCAACTAATATTATTTTTTATTTATCTTTATAAATACCAAGTAAAGCAATATAGATACAGAAGGAAAAAAGAATGTTTTGCTTTGAGTTTTATGCTTTTTTACTATTTCTTGATCAGCATGACTACAATTAACCAACCAGTGGGATTCTTCCTTGTAAGGAGCAAAATAACACCCCATTGTTTTTAATTTGAAATATTTAACTTTTCAACTCCAAAGCTTCCAATTTCATTAGGCTCCCAAGAACATATGTTAGTGAAACAATACGAGCCCCATGGCTTAAAATAGTTGAGTTTTCATGTTAGACTGAATCATAAACTAACCAGTTATATTTTAGCTAGTGTGTTATGTACACTGAGAAAGGTTGATAATTTTATGGTTCACTGTACAGTATTTTGTGAATTTTTTGATTGATTCAATAAATCATGGCTAAATTAAGTAATGGAAGGGAGATATGCATTTAAACAGCTGCAGACAATATTGTTGTTTAATGTTCTAAAGCACCATTTTGTCTTTGAAGTTGAAGGGCCCTACCTTTCAAAATGCATATTTTAATTGGCAAATACATACAGACTAAAGGTAACTATAAAATTCTAGTAAGTTGTGTGGTTTTCTTGGACTAGAGTGAATATAACATACTGCATGTTTCAGAAACAGATGGAAAAAAGATGAAAAATACACTCAAGATAAGATATGGTTAATATCAGCTGTTAAAATTACAAATCCTGTGACCATTGAAAGCTACAATGGCATTGAAAAAAATAGATGAAGACCATTTTTTAACATAAACATTGCAGCGTCTCTATGGTTACATGATTGAAATTTAACAAGAAAGGTCATAAAATGGAGTAAATTTCACTTAACAGATGTCTTGCTTAGCCACAGAAATTTGGGCTCAATTGTAATTGTAACTTGACTACATATTCAAGATTTCTAAAAGAACCAGTGCTATAATATCTTCTTAAAAATAAATCCAGAATATATGAAGTTATTAAAATATTGTGTAGTTAAACAATTTTAACAAGGGATTTGTTTACAGGGTATCCAGCAAACCTGGAAAACGGAATTATCAGGGAAATCGGCGGTTCGGGAAATATCAGGGAATTTGTGAAAAAAACAGAATAAATCAGGGGGAAACACAATTAAAATGTTTAAAAGTCAGAGAAAAATCATGTAAAAAAACAACGGATCGCGCTGCCTGGCAGAGTCAAGCAAAAATGAGCATAATTGTGGCAACAACTTACTTCCTCAGCTACCAATATTTCTCCATGGCTTAGCCGTTTGATATGACATCATCTACGACTGCACCTTAACTAGATCTCCAGTTACAGGGAAATGTCTATCAGGGAATTTCAAAATGCTTTCCCCCTGGACATCCTGGTTTACTCTCTAAGTGATTTCAAAGGTTATGCAGCACTTCAGGTTTGAGGGGCAAAAAAAGTACTTTAAAAATGCTCAGGTGTATGCTATACAGGATTTTTATTTATAATGGAATACTAGAATTATTATTATTAATTCTAGTATTTATTATCATTAACCATTATTGCTTCATAGTGGTACTCAACAAACTATCCCTAAGATCCATTATTTATACTACTGTACTGTATATCTTTTTCAGATTGTGTGTAATAGCAAAAATGCATGTTATATAAAATCATTTTTATTTTAACATGTGTGGACTACTTGTACTTCTTGTATTTGAATTTGCAGGCTATCTCTTGAAATATTTCAACCATGACGAAAAGAGAAGCAGAAGAACTAATAGAAATAGAAATTGATGGAACTGAAAAACAAGAGTGCACTGAAGAAAGGTATATAGAAAGATTCCATGGGATCCTATGCATGATTATTTTTATAGTTGTCTTATTGATTAATAAAGGAAGGTTAAATCCATTTGAAAAATTGTTTTCATTTCAATTATATGGAAATAATATTTTTATTGACTTCAAGGGTGTAAATATGAAGGATAGAAAGCATAAATTTGTTATCACTTTTCAAAGAACTTCTGATGCTTACCACAAGTTGAAGCAACATGTTTTTTCTACATCATTCCTTATTACTTTAGGGTTAAGTTTAGGTTTATAAAATTTAAATATAAATGCCACATGGACAGGAGTTTCTTTATAGCCAGAATACATGTTATTACAAAATAATTAATAGAAGTATTTAATTGATAGGGGAAATATTGTTTTATAGTTGTCAGTTCAGTTTCATAAAGTTGACTTGATCTTTGATTCCAAGTCTTCATTAGTATTAAAATAATAGTCAAGAAGTTTGTGGATTACTGCTGCTAGTCATCTGCCAGCACATTTTGATTTTTGCAATGTATGTAATCTACTTGTGTCTTAGAATTCTTTTCTTCCTTCTTATGTGACTTTAAAAAAAAAAAGCTGTTACCTTAATCACATCCTTGTACATTTTAAAGATAGTTTATAGGGGTGTAGAAAGAACAGAAACATTTAATGATATCATGCTAAATCTAGGTGATTTGCCAAAAGACTGCACCCCTTTCCCAAATTATAAATTTCAAAATCTTGCAATTAATGCATTTTATAGGAAAAAGCTCCATTTAGGTCTGGTACTCTAATTATTGTAGTTTTTGTCTCATGCCTACATTAGTGGATTTCAGAATTAAAAATAAAATAGTTTCATTAAATATTCATCTTTAACCTACATGTCATCAGTCATTTAATATTTGGAAATGACATGATTTACGTGTCTACATATGAATTAACTACCTGTTACTTCTTGTCAATGTCCAATATTATTGAACTTTTTTAAAAAAAAGGTTCGAATCAGATTTAGGCCAAGAAATTAAAAATCTATTCTAGAAAAAAAATTACAGTGGGTTATTTTTTAATTCTTACATTTCAGCATTGTTGAGCAGACTTACACTACTGCAGAATTTGTAAGTCAGGCTATTGATATCAATGAACCAGTTGGAAACCTAAAGAAACTACTGGAACCAAGACTTCAATGTTCCTTAGAAGCCCATGAAATCTGTCTGCAAGATATACAGGTATAAGCACAAAATATTAAAGAATTGTAAGTAAGGATGTTTTAAAGTTAGATTTAGTAGTAAATCAATATAGATTTAGTCCAGTTCATATAGGTTTCTTTTATATAATGTTCTTTTTTCAATCATTCTGTTTCCCCTCTCATATCATACATTTATCAAACTAGTTGCTATCTTTTATATAAGCATTCTTGAATTACTTAAAGGAAAGTTAATATTTATTTAGGAAAATAGAATATAAGGTCAAGTATGAGGATGGGAAAGATAAATTATAACAATTAATCTAGCCTACTTTAAATATGAAATGCTAAAGTTTGTGGAAGAGAGTAATGCATTATTCTAGCATGCAAAACAGGCCATTGTTTGGTTATGAATACATCAGAAAAAAAATAGAATTTTGATTTATTCAGATGAATCACATGATTTTGTGTATGTAAATGAGAGCAGAAAGTTGCCTTTTTATTTAAGGAATATCTAGCTTATAGAGAAAAAGCAGTACAGTACTGGCAATATAAATGTTATTTTCAACAAACTTCCAAAACAAAGATTATTCCATCCTGGGGTGCAGGGGGGGAACTGTTTCGGTCTGCAACGATTTTGTCATGTTAAATATGACACTAGCTGATCCTTTGTGATATTGCCATATAATATAGAAAGGTATGTAAGTTTGTGTATGCGTAGCCCACATGCATACATCTTTAAAAGAATATTAATAGCTTTGTTATTTGCAATTGGAAAATAATGGTTTCACATGCTTACAGGTAGTCCTCAACTTGCAAACGCAGTTGAGTGCAAAATTTCTGTGTTGCTAAGTGAGACAGTTAAGTAAAGTTTGTCCCATTTTATGGACCTTTTTCGCCACAGTTGTTTGTTAAATTAGTAACATGGTTGCTACGTGAATCTGGCTTTCCCATTGATTTTGCTTGTTGGAAAGTTACAAAATATGATCACATAATCCAAAGACACTGCAACCATCATAAATATGAACCAGTCATTAAGTATCTAAATTTTGATTATGTACTATGGGGAAGTTTGCAACAGTTGTAAGTGTGAAAATGGAGATAAATCACTTTTTTCAATACTGCTTCAATTTTGAATAATCACATGAAGGCTATCTGTATTTGTAAAGTATACTTCTTTGAAATTTTAAATAAAAGTTCACATTGATAGTTATGAATTGTTGACTTTAACATTTTTCTAAATCTCCTTTCGTTATCAAGCTGGATCCAGACCGTAGTCTGTTTGATCAAGGTGTCAAAACAGATGGAACTGTGCAGCTTAGTGTCCAAGTAATATCGAGGCAAGGTAAATTATCATAAATTATCTAATAAAGTAGGCTTTAAATGTGAAAAAGTATAAAAAGAAAGGTAAGGTAGCAAAGAGGCAACAGGAAAATACTTGTGTCACCAGTTGCTGATAGTTCCTAAGTTTCATAATGGAGAGCTGGTATAGATATGGGCAGCTTATGAAAATATCATGGGACATCATTACTTTTTCTCTTACTTGTTTTCCCTTCCCTTGTTTCATGAGAGATACAATATAACTTTGAAAAAACTGAAATGAAATGTAATTTGCTAATTATTTCACATATAATATTCCATTAAAAATAAAATTTACCATTGTGGAGAATAAAGGCTAATAACTTTTTTCTGCATATGATTTTAAAAACTAAATGCATTTGAAGATGCAATCTAAGTAATAATACTCTTCATTATGTTAATGTTATATTTAGGTACCGTACTGTTTCATTATTTATAAATATTATGTTTGTCTGTTTGTGCACTTTCTTTTTCTGTATATAGGAATGGATCCAAAGTTAAACATCCTTGAAATTGTAAAACCAGTCGAAACAGTTGAAGTAGTGATTGATCCAGATGACCATCACACTGAAACTGAAGCACACCTTGTTGAAGAAACTCAAGTAATTACATTAGATGGAACTAAACATATTACCACCATATCTGATGAAACTTCAGAACAAGTAACTCGATGGGCTGCAGCATTAGAAGGATACCGTAAAGAACAAGAACGCTTAGGAATACCCTATGGTAAGATGTATCATTAAACAATAAGAATTAGGGGTGTACAAAATCCATTGCTTCATACATCTCATTTTCTCAGAACATGATGATAGAATTTAGTAGTTATCTAGAAGTAAACTTTCTAGAACACGCTATTTTAGACCATGTCTAAAACATGAACCATTTGTGTTATGGGAAATTTATTTCTATAAAATCACTCAACCACTCCTACAAAGTCTAGGTTGGTACATTATGGTAGAAGAGTAGAACATTCTGGGGAATGCTGGAATGTTCTGGCTCTGCCTGTAACTCTAAAACAAATTATTCAATGGAATATCATATTGATCTTCCTGTTTCATCCACTGCAAGTACTTCTGTTTAGCTTTATGTAGTTTATACATTTAAAAATGAAACTCAATTACTGTATAGCAAGTTGATATATGGAATCAAATATTTTGCCTATCCAGTTACTATCAACAGACATTAGTTTTTATAGCCTATGTGGATATGCAATAATTGAACTTACAAATAAAGGAATGTGTAATGATGCTGAATTTTATTCACTAACAGATTCAATGTCTGTTGAAAACATAATGGATAGCATTACAGGGAGTCGTGACTCATGACTATTTGTTCAGTGACCATTTAAAACAGACCTGGGCAAAATGTTGCCCGAGGGCCGGATGTGGCTCGCCCGCTGTCTGTGACCGGCCCGCGGAGGTCGGTCCAAGTTTTCTAGATAAGAACTGGGTGTTCAAGATTTAATATTTAATATATAATTATATATATAATATATAATATACTGTATAATATATAATATAATATATAATTATAATTTATAATTATAATTAATTCAGTTCTACCCAATAATATACAGTATTGGGTAGAACTGAGTTAATTATATTAGTCCGGCCCTCTAAAACCATCCCAATTTCTCATGCGGCCCTATGGCAAAATTAATTGCCCACCCCTGATTTAAAAGATACAGTGGTACAAAATAAAGAAACGTAGAACTGGTCCTTAAAATTGTAACTGTTGCAGTATCCATGCAGTCATAAGATCGCAATTTGGGCACATGGCAAATTGCTTTTACACCTGGTTGCCAAACACTAGACAATTATTTGATTGCCATTTGCAAACTTTTCTGCTGACTCCTCCGGAAAGTTAGTGGGAAAGCCAGCAGGGAAGTTTGCCAGTTGCTTGGTAAGTGTTCCTCCCCTGTACATCCTAAAGGGGAAGAACATAGTAATCATTACAGGTGATGGATTCCAAATGATTCTGAAAGAAATTGCAATTAGTGATGTATTAGATTTGATCCTGCTAATTCTTAGTTGCTTCTCTGATGACTATTTTCTGCTGGAATCATTTTTGCAGAATGTACATTATATAGAATATGTCATATTTCAGCATTGAGAAAATGAATTATTTGTATTTTCCTAGATCCAGTACAATGGTCAACTGATCAGGTACTGCATTGGGTGGTATGGGTGATGAAGGAATTCAGCATGACAGATATTGATCTCAATACACTTAGCATTCCAGGAAGAGAATTGTGTAGCCTCGGTCAAGAAGATTTCTTCCAAAGAGTCCCTCGGGGAGAAATCCTATGGAGCCATCTGGAACTTCTCAGAAAATGTATGTGTTTTCTTAGAAAATGTGTGGGTTTTTTTTTAAAGTAAATAAATAAAATGTTTTACATTGTGGATATTCTAGTTCAGTGATGGAGAACCTATGGCATTATAGCGCGCACGCACACTCTTTTGGCACCTGACGGAAAAAAGGTTCACCATCACTGTTCTAGTTGGTCATTCCATGTCAAGTGATCTGATTTCAGGAAAGTGCCCACATCGACCATCATGGATTTTGATGAAATTTGGTATGAACATGCACATACGTCCTCAATTAACATTGGTAAAGTGTTATGTTTGCTGATGCAATAACTGGAGAGATATAGTCATTTGTATGACTCCATACCGCAGCCTTTGACAGTATGACTCTGAGATTTCAGCAAATTTGAGACATAATATCTCCTGAAATATTTTGTTGAGAGAAAATAACCTTGACCGTGTTGTATAACTTGTTGTGCTCTATTAAAACAAAACAATAGATAATAATAATCATTCTCATGAGTGATCTCTTTCTATATAATTTGGAGCAACGTTAGCCAAAAATGACTGCGGTGCAAAAAAAGGATAGTTTGCCTTTTTATATCTCTGGAAAGAAAGGTATGAGAAATGTGAAATTTACGGACCATGTTCTTCAGCATCGTTTCTGGAAATTGATACTGACAACCTGACAATGTGACTGAAGCCACTGGAAGCATGCAAATAAGATGTGGTTCAGGAAGAACATATCTTGTCTTTCAGGCTAATAAAATGAATGAGTAGGGCCTCATGGATGCATAAATTGGATGGGCGTTAATAGGCTCAGATTCAACCCCGACAAGGCTGTGGGTTTTGCCTCCCAAGGACAATCCCATCTGTCTGTCCATCACCTGGAAGAGGGGGAGTTTTTGTCTCCCTTAGAGAGGATCCACAACTTGGGCATCCTCGATCCACATCTGAGCTTAGAAGACCATCTCTCTGCTGTGTTGAGGGGGATGTTCACACAGGTTCCCTTGGTGCATCAGTTGCGGCCCTATTTGGACAAGAAGTTACTACTCAGTCACTTATGCCCTTATCACCTCGAGGTTCAACTACAGCAATGAGCTCTACATTGGCCTATCTTTGAAATGTGTTCAGAGAGTTTCCAGGTCTTTTTTTGTAAAAGTGAGCTGAAAATACCCTTTTTTGTTGTTACAAAAATCATCATCAACTTACACTCAATTTGTGAACTATTGGAAAGCAATAGGACAATGGTTCTCAACCTTTCGATGCCATGACCTCTTAATACAATTCATGTTGTGGTGACCCCCAACCATAAGTCTAGCACCAATACTCCCAACAGAGCTTTAAGCTGATTGGCAGGAAGGTCAGAGGCACACCTCTACTGTAAAATGCCTGATTGGTTGAGTTGTAAAAATATGTTCCAAGGTGCCAGAATAGAAGCTTTATTTCCTAACACGATGGGAAATTTGTCTTTTTTCATGGTCTTAGGTGACCCCTCTGAAACAGTCGTTTGATCCCCAAAGGGGTCCCGATCCCTACGTTGAGAACCACGGCAGTAGGAGAATGAAATTTTATATTCAAAAACCTTGTATTACGTACAAAGTTTCATATTTCTCATACATTTCCTTTCAGAGGTATAAGATACCAAACTTTTAACCTTTTTTTCATTATCTAGATGGAGATTACTCATGAGAATGTTTTTATTCTTTTGTTTAATTGAGCACAACAAGTTGTACAAGATGGCCAAGTTTTGTTTCTCTCAACAAAATATTTCCGGAGATATTGTGTCTCAAAGTTGATGAAATCTGAGAGTCATACTGTTGAAGGCTGCAATATGGGGTAATACAAATGATTATCTTTGCCAAGTATTGTATCAGCAAACATAACACTTTACCAATGTTCATTGGGATATGTGTACTTGTTGACACCCAATTTCATCAAAATCTGTGATGGTTAACTTGGTAGCCTCTGACCACCTGACATGGAAGACCTAGTTCTCAGACATTCTAAGCATGAAATGTGAATTTAAATGCTATTTGGCTATATGAAATTATAATCCATTTCTATCCTTGCAGTTTTTAGCAGAATTTTTTTAGCATCATGTGCAAGATACTGAAACTGAAATACAGTGGTACCTCTACTTAAGAGCGCCTCTACTTAAGAACTTTTCTTGATAAGAACCGGGTGTTCAAGATTTTTTTGCCTCTTCTTAAGATCCATTTTCTACTTAAGAATCCGAGCCCGGAAAAATTTCCCAGGAAATTTGAGAGCAGCACGAGGCCGGCCAGTTTCCTGCCATTACCCCTGGGTTTCTCTCTGGCGCACTGTATGGGAGGCAGCCTCGCGCGATTCCCCTCACCTTCCTTCAGCAGCGACTCTCTTCCTCCTCTTCTTCCTCCTCCTCCTCCCACCCAAATTCCAAGCTTTTATTTCTTTCCTAATGGGTTTGCACGCATTATTTGCTTTTACATTGATTCCTATGGGAAAAATTGCTTCTATTTAAGAACTTTTCTACTTAAGATCCTGGTCACGGAACAAATTAAGTTCTTAAGTAGAGGTACCACTGTAGTACAATTATTTTAATAATATAATTGGAAATGCTTATGTTTTTCTATTTAATAAAACAATTTTATACATTTTTTTAAAGATTTCAGTCTATCTCTGAAAAGCCGACTTAAAAATGTACAATTTTGTATAATGTTCTGGATACTTCCTCAACCATACAAAGCTAAATAAATACATTTCCTCCTCAGTGTCACTCTTAACAAAAACATATCCATTCATAATCAATCATTCATTCATTTATTCAATTTTTATGCCACCCTTCTCCTTTGACTCAGGGCGGCTTACAACATGTTAGCAATAGCACTTTTTAACAGAGCTAGGCTATCGCCCCCACAATTCGGGTTCTCGTTTTATCCACCTCGGAAGGATGGAAGGCTGAGTCAACCCTGAGCCGGTGATGAGATTTGAACTGCTGACCTTCAGATCTACAGTCAACTTCAGTGGCCTGCAGTACAGCACCCTATCTGCTGCGCCACCCCGGCTCATTTTGAATCATTTTAATAGCAGAAGTTAACTGGTGAAAAAACTGGGAATTTAAAGAAAAACTATGAAATTAAATAGTCTTATACAATTTATAATGTAATTAGTATAATAGATACATAAAGGAAAAATACCTTGGTTTACAGCAGGATGTACAAAATGTTCCAGATATATAGAATAGAACAAGCTATTTGGGTTATTTGATGCATGCATAGAATGAAGGGGTTGCGTTGTTCTTGAATAGAATGGAGTTTATTTAGATAGTAGTGGTGGTAATGGTGGAATCAAGAAATAAGCCAAGGACATTGTTAAGTTGAGGAAAGGATGTCCCTTGAAAAACTGATGGGCAAGTTGACTGGTAGGATATACTCTCCTGGGATATCGAGCAGCTGAAGAGAAAGGAAACACACTGATACTGGGGGATGGTCAGGCTTTTAAAATATGTATTATGGACTATCAGCAGTAACAACTATGGTAAGATGCTGGTAAGGTGGAGGGGCAGGTAGAGCAATGGGATATCCTGTTCTGCCACCTTGACTGCAGCTGAGATGATGAGTAAAAGTGCTGAAAATAAGAGGGCAGTGGTATCATAGGATATGCATGCTGGGATATTGCCTAAAAAAATAGGGAAGGGAAAGTTGGGAAGGAAGACTAGTAGGATTTGCCCCTCTGAGAGGTTTAGAGGAGTTAGAGGGAGTAATGCTTCCAAACCTTTCCCTGTTTGCTCTATCTAGATTTTCTTTCTTTTTTGTCTAAAACTCAGAACAATCAAAGCATTGGGGTTTTAGTCCTGCCATGCCATGACTATTATGAAACAGTTTTCCAGAACACACAGAATGTAATAAATTCTTCTGGCTTCAAACACAAAATCTATTTTGTCCTATTTTCAGTTTATAATACTGTACATAAAATTCTCAGATGCTTTTTATATATTCTTCCTTTCCCTTGTTTATCAACTGGAATAACATTTTTTAATAGCAACATTATGTCTTTATTATCTATTGCAGATGTACTAGCTAGCCAGGAACACTCTGGAGAAATAGCAACAGTTACTATTGATCAACGTAAGTTGTCATTTTTTGAATACTTGTGAAAGAAAAATAATTAGAAACTTAAAGTATAAAAACAAAAACAACTTTTATAGAGTTAAATCTTTAATTTAAGGTATCATTAAATTAAATTAAAATTATTTTTTAACTGAGAAAAGTCCATTCTGCAAATATACTCATGTAATTATACTGTATTTGAACTAAAATTATGTTACTGCTGGACAACAGTTGATTAATATTTGATTTATATTCCTTCACCAAAAATAAGTTAATTGCAAAGAATATTTTCTGAGCTTATTGCTAAATCCAGAACCAACAGCCTCCAGGTCCAGGTTCAGGCATTTCTTTTGATCTGTAGACCTTGGATGTTATAGTGCTAGTATTTGTCATCAGCTCAGTTATGTAATGGATAACTTTTCCAAGAGGCTTACCTAATGAATTAACTTCAGAGTTATTGGGAAAATAGGATATTTTTTGGAGTATAAGATGCATCCCCCTCAAAAAAGGGGTTGGAAATGGTGCATCTTATACACTGAAAATGGTTATGCACAGGGTTTGGAAAATCCGCAGAGTGCTCCTGGGGGCTGGGGAGGGCAAAACTTTTTCTTACTTACCTGTTCGAAATCTTGATGTGTCTTATACACATCAAGTTCCAAAAAATATGATACTTTGGGAAAAGCTAAGAGCTCATATAGGAGTTAGTAAAGCCTTTAGTTCAGTTTCTCCATGAATACAAACTGAAGGAGCAGAACCACTACAAAACAATGCCTCCAACTCCCATTCACTTCAGGCAGCTCAGTAATAACATTAGTAGTAGAGATTAAGTAGCGCCAAGAGTCACCAGGAGTTTAGCCAACTTAAAATCCACTTTGTATTTTCTCATAAATGTCTCTCTTTAAGTTCCATTTTTAGTTTACATGCAGAGTAGAGATTACAGATAAAGGGTTTAAGGAATAATGCTTTTAGTATAAAACATTAGTTATGTTGCTGATTCATTGTATATTCCTTTTTAAATTATACCATCTTAAGCAGAACCTTATGCATTGTCCATCAAAAATGTTTAATACCTTGAGAGGTTGTCTCTGTTATGGTTGAAAATAGCAATTTATGCGTTTCGTTATTTGTAAATTTATTGTCTGTTGCTTTGTCCTCTCTAGCTGTGCAGATTATTCCAGCTTCAGTTCAGCCTTCTACTCCAACCACCATTAAAGTAATTAATAGTAGTGCAAAGACAGCAAAAGTACAAAGAGCTCCAAGGATTTCAGGGGAAGATAGAAGTTCACCTGGTAACAGAACAGGTATATTTTTTATTTAAGCAAATATTTTAATTATTATTCTAAAGAAAATGATTTTGAAGTTAAAGGGAAATGTCTACAATATGTTGCTAGGTATTTGTGAAAATCTAGAAATGAAGTACAATCTCTGGAAATATAAAACTACATAAAGGCACACTTTATATTTTATTACTCTTGTATTTTAATTTTTCATGCATATTTCATTGAGAAATTAAATATTTTCTCCAATAAAGAGAAAGCATCTGTTCAAGAAGGACTGAACTACCGTATTTTCCGGCGTATAAGACGACTGGGCGTATAAGACGACCCCCTAACTTTTCCAGTTAAAATATAGAATTTGAGATATACTCGCCGTATAAGACTACCCCTCTTCTGTACATCATAGACCTGACTGAGTCTAGGTCTATGATGTACTTGCATTGAGAAAAAAATCATTTCTGAACATGATAACACAATATTTTAATTACTAATGATGAAGATCTTATTGTTAAAATTATGAATGAATTATTTAGAGAGAGAGAGCCAAGTGGGAGCACTCTTCTGTCTATCTCTCCATATGTCTCTGTCTATCTGTCTTGTCTGCCTCTCATATTTCTCCTCACCACAATTAAGTTTATTATTATAACTCATCATAATTTGTCAACACAAAAAGGTGAACCTGGCTATTTTTCTTTCTCCTACCATCTATTCTGCAGGTATCTTTCAGTCTAACGTGAAGCATGCTGACACCTATGTGAGAATCTATTATGGAATGAGAATCTATATGTGATATCATGATATGGCAATCCAAACAGCCCATCCATTTTTTCCTCTTTCCGCACTTTCTGTCTTTATCCTCTTGCAATGTCACTTAAACAGATTTTAACTTGTCGGGTTTAATTAGTGACCCTGCCAATTTTCAGTACTGTGCAGTGTGCTATGATACAGAGCAGGGTGAATAATATGACCTCAGCTTTTAAAGTTATTTTAAAATGTTGCCTAAGAAATATGGAAAGATGATTCTTTTTGGAGGAAAAGTACATTTTCAATGGTTAAACATAAGAACAAATACAAACAGGCAGAAATAAATGCATCCAGTTTAACATTCAATTTTGCAACCACTAATAATGTTGGTCAAGTAGGTACATAAATACCTGGGGAAATGATCAAAGTCTGGGAAATGGGTCCCTTGTCAGTTAAAAGGAGTGCTGATTTACCACCTGCTAGAGCAGTGATTTTCAACCTTTTTTGAGCCGCAGCACATTTTTTACATTTACAAAATCCTGGGGCACACCACCAACCAAAATTACACAAATCTAATAAATAAATACATACACACACACACACACACACACACACACACATAAATAACCCCCATATATACAATCCCATGTAACATCCCCTTATAAATACAGTCAATCATCAATCATCCCTCCTCAAATTTATACCACTGTCTCATTTCTGGGTTCTTCTCCTGTCTTTCCCCCTTTTCTCTCTCATGTTTCTCATTTCTCTCTCTTCCTCCCTTTTCCCCTCATTCCTTCTCCCTCTCACTTCTCCTCTTTTTCCATCCCTGTCTCTCTCCCCCCCTTACGTGTGTGTGTGTGTGTGTGTGTATATATATATATACACACTCGAACCATTTCCAAAACCAGTTGAGGGCTGGGTTTTTTTTCTCTTTTATTCTTTTCAAACACAGGTGTGGGCTGGGGGGGGGGTTTCTTATTATTTGGGTGCTTTTTACCATATGCTTCAAGAATCACCTCTCTCCCTCTCTCTTGTTCTCTCTCTCTCTCTTGTTCTCTCTTATTTTCTTTCTGAGGCTCCTCCCACAACGGTGGCTACAGCGGCGCTGGCGATCCGGCCGCTAGCCGCTCCGAGCGCTGTGGGAACGCCCACCCCTCTCACAGTCCGGTCCCGGGCTGACAGTAAAGGGGCTGCTTCCCATCCTCCTTCTCAGAAGGTTTCCTTCTGAGCAAGCTGGCAGGAGGATGGGAAGCAGCCCCTTTACTGTCAGCCCGGGACCAGACTGTGAGACGGGTGGGCGTTCCCACACCGCTCAGAGCGGCTAGCGGCCGGATCGCCAGTGCCATCGCAGCCACCGCTAATGTAAAGGGGCTGCTTCCCGGCGGCAGGAACTGCGGGGGGTAGCCGGCGTACGCTCCGGCTAACGAGCCCTTGCCGCAGCTATCCGCCGCTTCTTTCTTCTCCGCCTCGCCTCCGCTACTCCCGCCGCCGCCTTTGCTCTCCCCGCCGGGCAAGGGGCAAAGGCGGCGGCGGGAGTAGCGGAGGCGAGGTGGAGAAGAAAGAAGCGGTGGATAGCTGGCGAGGCGCGGCTAGAGGGCTGGACTCCAGCAAAGCCGGCGGCGGGAGCCCTTTTTTTTCTTCTTTCTTCTCCGCCTCGCCTCCGCTACTCCCGCCGCCTTTGCCTCTTGCCCGCCGGGCAAGGGGCAAAGGCGGCGGCGGGAGTAGCGGAGGCGAGGTGGAGAAGAAAGAAGCGGCGGATAGCTGGCGAGGCGTGGCTAGAGGGCTGGACTCCAGCAAAGCCGGCGGCGGGAGTCCTTTTTTTTTTTTCCTTTCTTCTCCGCCTCGCCTCCGCTACTCCCGCCGCCTTTGCCTCTTGCCCGCCGGGCAAGGGGCAAAGGCGGCAGCGGGAGTAGCGGAGGCGAGGCGGAGAAGAAAGAAGCGGCGGATAGCTGGTGAGGTGCCGGCTAGAGGGCTGGACCCCAGCAAAGCCGGCGGCGGGAGCGGCGGCAAAGCGGCGGAATCTGTGGAATCAGTATCCGGCGTATAAGACGACCCCCCACTTTAGATAAGATTTTCGGGGGTTAAAAAGTCGTCTTATACGCCGGAAAATACGGTATTTATTTATGAATTACAAACTTTTATTTTTATTGCTTCCCGTCAAAAAGTGTTTGAAATAGTTTCACTATTATTTTTTTAATGTTAGTAACTCTTTTAGAAGATTTCAATCCCAAGGATGTCTACTCAAATCTCTCACCAAATTTATTTTTAAGTTTGTGTAAGTCTCTTCAAGATTTTTCTTGATACCTATATACTATAGAAAATGTAGGAGAGCCATGTTAATCTATGATAACAAAAAAAACCCCACCCCAAACAGGCGGCACATTCCAAACAGACGGCACATTCCCAACTAACAAATTTTATTAAAATGTATGAACTTTCATGATTGGTTACAATCGGAGTGATATTCATTTACCTTCCCTACCAGTTTACAAATGTGAACGTGCATGCTTTGCTCACACACGTTACCTTTGCACATGCGTCCAGCCTCCACGTGCATGCTCTTTACTTGCGTACGTGTGTGCTGCGCATGCGCCCAGCCACAAAAATGTGGCTAAATAGGATAGCATTATGTCCAGGCAGGTGGCCAGGACTACCCACAATTGGTGCTACTGGTTCACTGAACTGTCTGAACCAACAGAATGCTACCTCTGGTTACAATCATGAATGGTTACAAGCAGCACTAAATATTTTATTTACTTAATTGTAAATTGGGATTGGAATGCAGGACTTCACAAATAGTATTCATTAGAATTAACTAAAATGTTAAGCTTTTGAGTTAAGAAATATTTTAATTGAGCTAGCTCAGTCTTCTTTGCCTCATCTGCAGATATATATCTGTCTGTTCCTATGATTTTCAGCAATGGTGATGCGGGAGAAGTAAGTTGTAGCTTGTGGAGCATATCCAAATTATGGAAAGCTTATATAAATTGTAAAAAAAACATTTAGCCATACAGTGGAACCCCGACATAAGAGCTGCTCTACTTAAGAGCAACTCGAGATAAGAGCTGGGAGGGGAGAGATATTTTTGTTCTACTTACAAGCCCAAATTCGAGATACAAGCGCCAAGGAGCTGTCTCCTGAAGCCAAACGCTAACTTCCGCGTTCGGCTTCAGGAGACAGCTGCGAAGCGGCGCGCGTGTTTTAAAAGGTTGCAGCCGGCCTGGGGGGCTCGGGGGGGTGCTTGCAGCTTTCTTTCTTGCTCTTTTTCTTTCTCTCTTTTACCTTCCCTTCTATTTCTTCTTTTCTTTCTCCTTCCCACCTTCTTCCCTCCCTCCCTTCACTCATTCCTCTCTTACTCTCCCCTTTCATAAGTTTCCTTGCTTCCTTCCTCTGTTCCTGTCCCTTCCCCCTTTCTTTCTTTCTTTCTTTCTTTCTTTCTTTCTTTCTTGCTCTTTTTCTTTCTCTCTTTTACCTTCCCTTCCTCTATTTCTTCTTTTCTTTCTCCTTCCCACCTTCTTCCCTCCCTCCCTCCCTTCACTCATTCCTCTCTTACTCTCCCCTTTCATAAGTTTCCTTGCTTTCTTCCTCTGTTCCTGTCCATTCCCCCTTTCTTTCTTTCTTTCTTTCTTTCTTTCTTTCTTTCTTTCTTTCTTTCTTTCTTGCTCTTTTTCTTTCTCTCTTTTACCTTCCCTTCCTCTATTTCTTCTTTTCTTTCTCCTTCCCACCTTCTTCCCTCCCTCCCTCCCTTCAACCATTCCTCTCTTACTCTCCCCTTTCATAAGTTTCCTTGCTTCCTTCCTCTGTTCCTGTCCCTTCCCTCTTTCCTTCCTTCCTTCCCACCCTCCGTCCATTCATTCACCCATTCCTCTCTTGATCGCTTAAAGCCGGTCCCTGGTGCAAAAAGGGTTGGGGACCTCTGTCCTACAGGATTGGGTGGCAGAGAAGTTGAACATATGTAAATTTAAAAGTTCAAGAAAGTTTACAAGTTAAGTGAAAGAAACTTCATTATTCATTTATATGCACATGTACATTTCTTCATTAAAAACATGTCTTTCTGCATAATTTAGACTAACTTTGTGAGTTTTTTGAGGGCTGGAACCAATTAAAATTATTTACATTAATTCCTATGGGGAAAAGTCGTTCGAGATAAGAGCTGCTCGACTTAAGAGCCCAGGTCCGGAACGAATTAAACTCGTATCTCGAGGTACCACTGTATTTGATACTTGAATTCTAACTTGTAGAATTTTAATAAGTAAAAAGTTTGGTCTCTTCATTGACATTTTAGTTGATCTTAAATTTTGATGAAGATTTTCTATTGTTACATTAGTTTCTTCTTTTTAAATCGATTACAGATAGTCCTTCCTTATTGACTGCTCTTTCAGCAATTGTACAAAGTTATGATGGTGCAAAAAAGGAGATATGTAACTGGTCCTCAAAGTTGTAGTTACCATCGCATCTCCACAGATTTGTAATTTGTACACTTAGCAACCAGTATATTTTATGATGGCCAGTGTTCCACAGTGACATGATTGCTATTCATGCTATTCAGCAGCCTTCCTAGCTGGCTTCCAACAAGCAAAGTCAGTGGAACACTGGAAGAAAGCAATCACAATCCTGTGATATCATACTTAATGACCACAGGTGATTTGCTTAGTTGCTGTAGCCATAACTGATGTAATTTTGGAGTGGTCACATTACATTGATTGCATTGCTTAGCAACAGAGTTTCCCAGTTCCAGTTGTGGTTGGTAAGTATGGATTACCTGTATACAGTTACCTAAATTTTATCTTTATTATTTTATTTTGCTTGCCTAAACTTTATAATAGATGAAATAATGTACATATTTATATATTTGCATATTTAATCATAATAGGAAACAATGGTCAGATCCAGTTATGGCAATTCTTGCTTGAGCTTCTGACTGATAAAGATGCCCGAGATTGCATTTCATGGGTTGGTGACGAAGGAGAGTTTAAACTAAATCAACCAGAACTAGTTGCCCAAAAGTGGGGACAACGTAAAAATAAGCCTACAATGAATTATGAAAAACTCAGTCGTGCTTTACGGTAAGTTAAAAACTTGATTGATTTTATAGCATTGTTGCATTGATTTTCAGCTGAAAGTTCTAGAACAATAGACATGATCCGTAAAAGCTTTATAGGCCCCATCTAGAGTCTTATCATCTAAGCAACAACATAAAATGAACAAAAATGTATATTGGATTCAATTCTCAAAATTAAATGATTAATTAACATCAGAATGGTTAAAGCAGAGGAATTTGTTGGAGCTGATTTTTTAGCAAAGTTGTCTTTGCTACTTTCCCCCCCTTATCTTCATGAGAATTGTGAGAATGAGCTGTTAGGCATTTTCACAAATTCCTTTCTTCCGTTGGGCTCAAATTTTGTTCATCTTATTCTTGCCTTGACAGTGGATCTGTCCTTCAAGACTGGAATAGCTTAAAAAAATAAGCAATTAAAATAAAATAAAATAAAAACCAAGGAGAGAGAAATGATTAATATCCATGTTGAGGAAACAGAAAATAAGTTAAACATTATAAATCAAAAAGTACATCATAAAACACACTTCCATGCATCCTCCTTTAAAAAGGCTTTCTCAAAGCTCAGCAGAATGTGGGAAAACCTTTTGGACTTTTGGTGCCGTGGATATTGCCTACCTGGACTTCAGCAAAGCCTTTGATACGGTTCCACATAAAGAGCTGATAGATAAATTAGTGAAGATTGGACTTAATCCCTGGATAGTTCAATGGATTTGCAGCTGGCTGAAGCGTAGCCATCAGAGAGTTATTGTTAACGGCGAGTATTCTGAGCAGAGTCAGGTTACAAGCGGTGTGCCACAAGGGTCTGTTCTGGATCCTATTCTTTTTAATATGTTTGTGAGTGACATAGGGGAAGGTTTGGTAGGGAAGGTTTGCCTATTTGGCTATTTCCTGGAGGCGTCTGTAATATGGTAAATGATTTAGCTTTACTAGATAAATGGTCAAAGCAATGGAAACTGCAGTTTAATGTTTCCAAATGTAAAATAATGCACTTGGGGAAAAGGAATCTTCAATCTGAGTACAGTGATCCCTCGATTTGCGCGTTCTCGATTAGCGCGAAACGCTGCAACGCGGTTTTTCAAAAAATATTAATTAAAAAAATAAAATATTAAAAAATAAAAAATAAGTCCACGCTAGTTCTCTCTCTCTTTCTCTCCCTGTTGCCGGCGTGGTATATGAGAGAGAAAGAGAGAGGCAGAGGTCGGGCGCATTACCGGGAGGTGGAGGCGGCGTGGGGACGCTGGGTGCCGGGGACTCCGAGGAGGGGGTGGACGTCTGTTCCCTGAATGGAGACCGCCGGCCGCTCAATCGGGCCGGCAGGGAACAGAATGGAGCCTTCCGCGGCGGGGCTGGTAAGGGGGGGAGCCGAGGGGGGAGCCGAGCCCAGCCCCGTGGCATTCGCTTTCCTCCCGCCAGCAGCCGACTGATCGTGGGCTCCTTCGCAACCTCGGAGAGCTTCCTGGTTTTCGTGAGCTTTCATGCCCTGGAAGCTCTCCGAGGTTGCGAAGGAGCCCACGATCAGTCTCGGCTGCGGGTGGGAGGGAGGCGAATCCCCCGTGGGCTCCGTTACATCTTCCGCTGCCAGCCAGGCCATGCTGGCGGCAGCGGAACAATCGCTGGCTGTCAACTTTTCTTTTTAAAACTGGGCAGGAGCTGACTTGCCTCCCCAGTGCTAAAAAGAAAAGTTGACAGCCAGCGCTGCGGCTGACGGAATGCTGAGCCTCCCGTTCTCCCCCACCTCGCCCCTTCCGGTTTCGGCGTTCGGCAACGGAGTCCGGCGCTGGGGCCATGCGGGGCCGCTCATCCAGGGGGGCGTGGACTGGCAAGCGGCAAGTGATCTGGCGGGAAGACCAAGGGAAGGTTCCTTCAGCCGCCCAACACCTGATCCGTTCCGCAGCGCGGCAGCAGCGAGGAGCCGAAGATGGGGTTTCCCCTTTGCCTTTACCCCATCTTCGGCTCCTCGCTGCTTCCGCGCTGCGGAGCAGATCAGCTGTTGGGCGGCTGAAGGAATCTTCCCTTGGTCTTCCCCGCCGCCCACACGCAAACTCCACCATCTGCGCATGTGCGGCCATGAAAAAAATGGCGCACATGCGCAGATGGTGGTTTTTACTTCCGCATCCAATATAACGCGGAAATCGGTTAGCGCGGGAGGTCTTGGAATGTAACCCCCGCGCTAACCGAGAGATCACTGTATTGTATTGGCAGTTCTGTGTTAGCAAATATTTCAGAAGAAAAGGATTTGGGGGTAGTGATTTCTGACAGTCTCAAAATGGGTGAACAGTGCAGTCAGGCGGTAGGGAAAGCAAGTAGGATGCTTGGCTGCATAGCTAGAGGTATAACAAGCAGGAAGAGGGAGATTATGATCCCGCTATGTAGAATGCTGGTGAGACCACATTTGGAATACTGTGTTCAGTTCTGGAGACCTCACCTACAAAAAGATATTGACAAAATTGAGCAGGTCCAAAGACGGGCTACAAGAATGGTGGAAGGTCTTAAGCATAAAACGTATCAGGAAAGACTTAATGAACTCAATCTGTATAGTCTGGAGGACAGAAGGAAAAGGGGGGACATGATCGAAACATTTAAATATATTAAAGGGTTAAATAAGGTCCAGGAGGGAAGTGTTTTTAATAGGAAAGTGAACACAAGAACAAGGGGACACAATCTGAAGTTAGTTGAGGGAAAGATCAAAAGCAACATGAGAAAATATTATTTTACTGAAAGAGTAGTAGATCCTTGGAACAAACTTCCAGCAGACGTGGTAGATAAATCCACAGTAACTGAATTTAAACATGCCTGGGATAAACACATATCCATCCTAAGATAAAATACAGAAAATAGTATAAGGGCAGACTAGATGGACCAGGAGGTCTTTTTCTGCCGTCAGACTTCTATGTTTCTATGACTTTGGAGAAAAGTGGTTGCAGAAGGCAGAGGCATCTACATTAAAAAGTGGTGTGTGATACAAACTGGGTTTAAAAGAATATATTTTGTAACAAAATACTTCTTCCGATCTTCAGTGGAGTTTTCAAAGTTCCATCTTCAATTGGTATCGTTTATAGTTTCAAATTACACTATAACAATGAGAAAATATTTTCCTAATAGTGGAAAAACCTTTTAGAATAGAATAGAATAGAATTTTATTGGCCAAGTGTGATTGGACACACAAGGAATTTGTCTTGGTGCATATGCTCTCAGCGTACATAAGAGAAAAAGATACATTTGTCAAGAATCATGTGGTACAATGATTGTCATAGGGGTCCTCGGAGAGTGGCGGCATACAAATACAATTAAATAAATAAATAAATAAATAAATAAGCAATGAAGAAACAATATTAATAAAAATCTTAGGATGCAAGCAACAAGTTACAGTCATACAGTCCTAAGTGGGAGGAAAAGGATGACAGGAATGATGAGAAAAACTAGTAGAAATAGTGCAGATTTAGTAAAATGTGACAGTGTTGAGGGAATTATTTGTTTAGTAATGATGGCATTCGGGGAAAAACTGTTCTTGTGTCTAGTTGTCTTGGTGTGCAGTGCTCTGTAGTGACGTTTTGAGGGTAGGAGTTGAAACAGTTTGTGTCCAGGATGCGAGGGGTCAGTAAATATTTTCCCCGCCCTCTTTTTGACTCATGCTGTATACAGGTCCTCAATGGAAGGCAGGTTGGCAGCAATTGTTTTTTCTGCAGTTCTGATTATCCTCTGAAGTCTGTGTCGGTCCTGTTGGGTTGCAGCACCAAACCAGACAGTTATAGAGGTGCAGATGACAGACTCAATGATACCTCTGTAGAACTGTATCAGCAGCTCCTTGGGCAGTTTGAGCTTCCTGAGCTGGTGCAGAAAGAACATTCTTTGTTGTGCTTTTTTGATGATGTTTTTGATGTTAGGTGACCATTTTAGAGAAATGGTAGAACCTAGAAATTTGAAGGTCTCTACTGTTGATACTGTGTTGTCTAGTATTGTGAGAGGTGGAAGGGTAGAAGGGTTTCTTCTAAAGTCTATCACTATTTCTACGGTTTTCAGTATGTTCAGTTCTAGATTGTTCTGGTCACACCACAAGGATAGTTGTTCAACCTCCCATCTGTATGCGGATTCATCATTGTCTCGAATGAGTCTGATCACTGTTGTATCGTCTGCAAACTTCAATAGTTTAACAGATGGATTGTTTGAGATGCAGTCATTAGTGTATAGAGAGAAGTGAAGTGGTGAGAGTACACAGCCTTGGGGGGGGGCACCTGTGCTAATTGTACATGTATTTGATGTTATTTTTCCTAGCTTCACCTGTGTTGCATGTTATGAGTATCTCATATATTAATTTTCACCTTTTAAGTTACATTACTAAAATAAATGAAAGTTTGCATGATATTCTAAATTTTTGAGTTTTACCTGTTTATGGCTTGTTTGTTTCAAATATTTATTTACTAGCCTGCAAACTTGTTACAAGCTGTTTCAATCAGAACTAATGCTGACATGAATTCCTTCTCAGTTAAGACAAAGGAAATAGATTATAGAAACGACCACACATTTCTTAAAATTAGTTTGGGAACCATCTTTCTTTTGCTAACTTAAAGAATCTGGTTGTGCTAAGTACTTTAGTGCCACACACACACACACACACACACCAAAATCAGATTTTATTCATCCACTGTATTGTTTTCCCCAAATATTCTCTAATCTGGAGTCTTTCGTACTGTCAGTACATGAGGATGCATAGAAATATCATAGACCAGTGATGGCAAACCTTATTTTCCTCAGGTGCTGAAAGACCAGGCAAGCACGCTATTGCGCATACACGAGTGCCCACACCCATAATTCAATGCCTGAGGAGGGTGAAAGGCCCTCTGGAGGGTGGAAACTGCCTATTTCCCAACTTCTGGTGGGTCCTGTAGGCTCATGTTTCGTCCTCCCCAAACTCTAAAGACTTTCCTGGAGCCTGGGGAGGGTAAAAGCGCCCCCCATCCCCCCAGAGGCTCTCTGGAAGCCAAAAACACCCTCCCAGAGCCTCTTTGTAAGCCAAAAATCAACTGCCCGGCACACAAATGTACACTGGAGCTGAACTAGGGCAACAGCTTGCGTGTCAGCAGTTATGGCTCCATGTGCCACCTGTGCCATAGGTTCGCCATCACTGTCATAGACTATTTGAATCACGCAGTCTGTGTTTTAATGTATGTCTTAGCTGCAACATTATTTAATAATTCAATAGTGATATTGAATATGCAGGAAATCATAGTTCTGGCAGCTATAAAGGCTGGTTAAGATCAAATTTAAACAAAATGGAGATTATCTAACACAGAGATCTTCAAACTTGACAACTTTAAAACTTGTGGACTTCAACTTCAAGTTGAAGTCCATAAGTTTTAAAGTTGCCAAGTTTGGGGACCCCAGACCTAACATGATATAGGTGAACTTCTCTTAATGTTTTGTGCCACCTGCATCTCTCACTGCTTTATAGCAGTGGTCCCCAACGTTTTTTCCACCAGGGACCAGTTTCAGCAAGGCAATTTTTCTATGGCCCAGTGGGGGCGGAAAGGGGTGTGGTTGGGGGCGGGATTAAGCATGGGGGTGCTGGTCCTTCCCACCCCTCTTTCCCGCCATCGCCCTGTGGCCGGCAGAACCTGCCTCCCAAACCCTCTTGCCTGGCGGCAGGTGAAGCGCTGGAGGGAGGGGGTCAGGCCGGCCCTCCTGCCTCCCCCCCCCAGCCAAAAACGCAAAGGCGTGCCACGGCAGAAGCCAAAAGAGGCTTGAGCCTCCCGGTCCTTCCCGCCCCTCTGTCCCGTCCATCGCCCTGTGGCCGGCAGAACCTGCCTCCCGAGGCCTCTTTCCCAGTGGGAGATGAAGCACTGGAGGGGAGGGGAGGGGGCAGCGGCAGGAGGACTGGCAGCTGCTGACTCCACGGACCGGTGCAACATGCCCCGCGGCCCAGTACTGGTCCGCGGCCCGGTGGTTGGGGACCCCTGCTTTATAGTTTGTGAACTGGCACAGATTTTGAAGGAATCGTGAGGAAAAAAAGATAATTAGATTAGATTAGATTTATTGGATTTATATGCTGCCCCTCTCCGCAGACAATAATCCATTTTATTGCAAGACAAATTTTGCAAATTTAAAAAATGGGCCAGGTTTAGTTACTTTATATCTTGTTGCATTTCCTTTCCTCAAGGTATTATTACGATGGTGACATGATCTGCAAAGTACAAGGCAAAAGGTTTGTATACAAGTTTGTGTGTGACTTGAAGACTCTCATTGGGTACAGTGCAGCTGAACTGAATCGGTTGGTGACAGAATGTGAACAAAAGAAACTAGCAAAGATGCAACTCCATGGGATTACACAACCGGTCACAGCAGTTGCATTGGCTACAGCATCTCTGCAAACAGAAAAAGAGAACTGAGGACTGGGACCTAAAAGCTTGATAACATTCTTTACACTTAGCAGTTTCTGATTTTAAAATTAGAACTGTATCTATTAATTGGCAGTTCAGTATGATGCATGATTTTCTACAAGGAACACTCATAAATTAGGGTCTTTTTCACTTAAAGATGTGTTTCATGAATGTTAAGGGCACTCTACAGGATCTACAATATGAAGACATACAGGTTGCAGCAAAGAGTTTGGGAATTGTAAGGAAATTGAAGATCTGTTGGTATTAAGTTGTGCTACGTTGCTTTTTTTCCCAGAACTTAAACCATTCACATATAGAACAGTTAGATTTAAAAAAAAAAACATCTCTGCACTTCAGATGGTACGTTAATACATTTCTAAAACAAAACAGTTTCTGTTAGCTATCCTCATGCATGACAGATTGTAAGAAAAACATTGATATAAAGGTGATTTCTTTGCCCCTTAGCAAGAGAGAAGGTAACTGATGAAAACAGAAATCCAAATTTAACTCCAGTAAGCCAATTATGAGTATTTTGATATCTGTAGATAAATATGTATCTGACGGGAAAATCTTAACTATCTTGAGAAATTTTTGTTAAGCTTAATGTCTAGCACAAAAAGGATTTCCACATTTTTATTGTAGGAATTAAAAACTTGAAATTTGTCTCTTATCCAAAGAATATAAATTTGCTTTGTTTAAATCTACACTGCAGAGTATATCAGCTATTTCTGCTTTTATACTTGCACTGTAATTGTTTTTCAACTGAAGATTTAAGTTAATCACAGAAAGAAACCCCTTCTTGTTGAGTAACCGAATTAAAGAATGGAGTTTGATTTCCCTAAGTTAATGTGTCAAAAACAAAACAAAACAAACCTTTGAATTACTTGGTTTCCAAGCTTTGTTTTAATGCTTTGGAAATTTAAAAAAAATGAAAAAACAGTCCTGTAAATTTAAAATATTTTTTAAAATTAAAAAATTGAAATCCAGAAATGCTGACAGTATTTTATTTTAATATATAAAACCTGGGAAACACTTTCATTGGTATATTTATTACTGTTGGTTAGTTTGGTATAAATATTTCTGAATTAAGGCCATTAAAATTTATGGTTTACTTAATCAAAAATGTAGCCAAGTTGAATAAAATCTTTATCCTTTATTAACAATTCACTTAGTTGAACATCATGCTTTCACAAGAAGCAATGATCATACAATATGGCTTAGTTCTAAGGATCTTAATCTTAGAGATGCTGTTACTTTAACTGCTCCACTAGTTTCTAGGGTATAATTCATGGCTTTATTCACTCATTTTCAAGTTACTAAAAAAATATGCAGAAATATATTGTAGTGTTTAAGGATCATTTTGGGCAAAGAAAGCATGTAATTTTGTGGCCAGTTAAATCCAATTCATTCTGATGTATAGTGAATACAAAATAGTTTAAATTCTATTATTATTTTGTTATTTTTCCTTTTTTTCCTTCCCCAATCTGTACAATAATTATAAAGAATTGTTCATTTGAAATATATTATTAAGAATTCATATTTTGTTTTAGTAAGGACAAAAAAAAATGATAGCATCACTCCTATGCCAATATAAACTTTAGGATTGTTACTGCATAACAAGCAACATAGCTCAGATTACTCATTCATATTATAAATCTGTTCCATTTGAGTCAGATTACTCTGATCCATTAGTTAATGCTACTATATTCTCTCAGCTATGCATATTCTATAATAAGCCATAGTATGGAACATGACATATGGCCCCTCTTTTATATACATTGATCCTCCCCCCCAAATTTCTTTTAGAAGTTTGCTGCACTTGTTACATTTGTTCCAGTTTATAGTGCTGATATATGTTAATCCTTGCTTATAACAGAACCGCAGAAAGGATAAAACAAGTTAGAAATATTTTGTTGTATTTCTTGTGAGGGACAATCTGTGACTAATTTGAGGTCTTCAGTACAAGGGTATGGAATATTATATGTGAAATGGCATTGTGTGGCTGTCAGAAGAATAATATAGATCGTATATTCCCAAATTTTTGTAAAATAGAGGGTTTGCATACATTTTTACTCTTCAAGGACATGTGCTCTAAAATTATGTATTTCCTTTTGTGTTGAATGTTTTGGTAATTTTACATGAAACAATTATTTTCTATTTTTACGCTAAAATATTTGTGCATAAAATTGTCAATATAGTAAAAGTAAAAAAAATAAAATAAAATTTTACACAGCAGTTTTGGTTTTATGTCCAAATTGAATTACTCATACTTCTTGCACCCTAAGCATTCTGGATCTATGATACTGATTGCTTTATATTTGCTGTCAATAATTAATGGATTTGGGTCCTTGATCCACATTAGGTCAAAACTAGCAGAAATATTTTTCTTATGATTGTTTTAATTGGAAACTTTCTTTTACAACAATATTGTTCTATAAACAACAAATGCCCTAGATGCACTAGATTAAAAACATGAAACTCTTAGATCTAAAAATGGCTTTTACATATTTTTACAAAAACATGCTTAAAACAATTCCTTGTTGGACAAATTAATATAATAAACTTTTTTGTAAAATGCATTTTAGTTAATGTGATAAAATGTTCTTACTGCACACCTTGTATACTTGGTGATTAGTATTAATCTAAATAGTAAGCGCTTAATATTAACTTCACTGCCACTATAGGAGAATCAATACATATAAAATATAAATTAATATATAAGTTCAATCTTATATATCAAGCGTAATTGTAATAGAACTGCGACACAGAGTAGACAATTCATATGAAATCATGAAAATGCTGAATCTTTGCAAATACATGCTCTAATCACAAAGCACTAGGAGAAAGGTCATCCTATAACCCCCTTTCCCCCCATTCTGTTGTCAAGCATGGTTAGGTAGCTTATTTAATAAACAGGAACAAATCTGACTCCTAGACAGGAAGCAAAAGGTTATCAAAAATTTGAATTAACATGCATCATTCTAAAACTCTAGTGCTCATTCCACTTATGGTTGTGTGCAAAAATAATTCTAATTTTATTTCAAATGTTGCAAATTGAATTAGTTTCTTTCCTGTTCTGACCTAGGATTCAACTAACCAGGAAGCAGACTCCTGACAAAAATCCCTTTTTAAAAAAGTTATTGTGAATTATTCTCATTTATATCCAGCAAATTCTTTCAAGGGTAAATTTACAGTCACAGGCCTTATCTGGCTTGGAGAGCTGCCAGATCAATATCTTCAAAACGTGGCAAGTTGTCTCTTAGAGTCATGAACCAATTAAGCAAACAATTGTCTCCTGCAAACTCCCATCTCCTTTCACTCCTCTTATTCCCTATGGGAGAGGCCATTCATCCTCCCCCTGTGGCCTTACTCCCAAGTCAATCCTTGTTCCTTAGCTGGTCTGGCACTCTGCAGGCGCATGGGAACAGGCTTCAGCTGTTCATCTGCCTCACTGATGTCCGACTCCAAAGGCAGCTGATAACTGTCAAATTGCTTGGCCCCATCTTTCAGATGCAGAGCACTTGTCAGAGCCTTCCTCAAACTACAAGACTGGCCCGTGTTCCTTCTCAACCTCGTCACTGAAGCTGCTGCCAGCTCTGCTGGTCGCTGGCAGACCACAACATTTTCATTGCTTTTGATGCTATGATGCTGTGTAGCTTGAGAACTGCACTTGTATATGTAACTACATTTAATTCTGTATATTCCTGACTACAGAAGAAAATAGCATGATGATGCAAGCTAGGTAACAATACTCTTGGGCTTTTATTCCTGGATTGCTCAGTGGCAGAGAGAAGTGGCTATAAAGACGCAGAGGCTGATCATAAGATCACTAAATCTGTGTGCAATTGTTACCATAGAAAATACGTTAGTCCAATGAACCAGGAGCTTTTTGACTAAAATTACATCCTTTCCTGCAAATCTGAGTTCACTTGGATATAATAACATAAAAGAGAGCTTGTGAAGATCAGCTTTCCAATTTCGTGCTTACCAGGAATGCCCTAGTATTTTTCGTGGACCAAAGTATGCAATCAAACAAGTAACGTAATATAGGAAGGTTATCACAGAACCACACTAATACAATAAAACTCCAGGAATGTATTTATTTACATTAAAACACTATTATACAAACTGAAAAAAGACATTTTTGAGGGAAGGCATGCCAAGGCAAACACCCTCTCACCCACTACTAGTTTTACCTAGTTGTATTTAAAGAAGAAATTCTATGAATAATGTCTTTTTGCAGAAGAAAAAAACCTAATCCCACCCACCCTCCCACTTGATGGTCGTTATTAAAATTATTCCTCCCAAAAGGTAATTTCTCCATCCAAGTAATACTCTTGCCCAATAATCTTATTTGTAATTTATTTATGTAACACAGTATAGAAAGCTATCAATTCATAAGCAACAATTCTGTATATTATCCTGCAGAAACATTTGTAGGTTCCGTATAATTTTTTTTAAACCAGCAGGCATTTCTCCCATCCTTCCCCTTCACCCTGCCCTGGTATAAAAGTGCTCATGATTAACAGGGATGATATTTTTTATTTTCCTTCCTTCTTTCTTTTTTAGATGAAAAGATACATGGCAAAAAAAAAACCCGTTTACTCCCTCAATGCCTAAAGGTGTGCACATAAAACAGGCACAAAGAAACAAATGTGTATTCCCATGATTTTCTACATCACTAGTGCAGCAGAAGCAACAATCTGTACAATAAAATGCAACTGCAGAGGAAAATAACTCATCTGGAATACTTTCTAAAAAAAATTCCAAAACATTTTATCTTTAAAATGCATAGTAAGCAGAAAAAGGAAAACTTGGCGAAGAGAAGCAGCTCAATCCCACATACACAAAAAGCATCCCCCATCAATTCTTAAAGTATATTTCAATTAGGACTTAATTTTTTTGTTTGTTCATCACAAATCACAAGAATAATATACAACTGGCTAAAGGAGCTGTATGATAAATAATCAAGAAATAATCTATTCATGCACTAGTTAAGTACAGCTAACTTTACAGTACACAAAAACATTCATTAATAATGTAGTGTAAAGACTGAAATGTCAAGAAAGAGTACATTACTGATTTTATAATTCAAGTTCAGGCATCTACTTGTGTTACAGCACAGCTGTCAAAAGGCGATAATGAGTAAATAATAAAACATTGTTTTGCTTGTTTCCATATTACTTTCAGCTGAACATCGATGGGCAGTGAAGCAATCACTTTGCTGTCCAATTCATGAGGTTGCTATGGTGTTCTAGTTCTGCATTTGCTCAAAGAACTTGTAGGTTGGGTTTTCGTAGCCATTCTGTTGCATCTTAGAAAGATGACGTTCTTCTGGTGTCACTGCAGCGTCCACCTAGAGCAGGACAAAGGAGACTACGGTCAAAGCCAGACATGGGCAGGCCACAATTGTTTCTGGGGTCTTTGGTGCTCTCTTGAGCTTGGTGGTTTTACTTGCAGATGTTTTGTTGACTAATTAGGTAATGGAATGGGATTTGTAATTATTTTATATCTTAGTGGCCATTAATACATAAAATAACAGCAAACTCCATTCCATACTAGCACTAATGATGTTACCTTGTTTGGTAATGACAAATCCGCAAGAAAACCATCAAGCTCAGAGAGCACCCAGGACCTCACACTTCAACCTTGAGCTACAAATATTATTTTCTATCGATACAATTGTTGATTTATTTATTCATTCCCAGCATTGGTAGTTCCCTTATTTGTACAACTTGAGCGATGCAAAGCTAAATCATTCATAAAAACAATTAAATAAGTTAAAATCTGTTACAATCTTATTAAAATCTTCACCAGCTGCTTGCAGGGCAAAAAGATGGGGGCCAGTCTGCATATAAAATACTTAAATTTTGTTATATTGCTTACTTGGTATCCTAATGATACTGATACTAATACAGTAATAAATTTGTTTATAGTATGGGCTGTCTGATAATTTCATAATTTGATAAACCATCATTCAAAAATAGGGCAAGATGAATAAAAAGATTTTAGATGTGCCGCTGATAAAACTTAGTTTTAATTAGTTTCTTTTGAACTACTAATTTTCTTTTGAACATTACAAACACTGAGATTGTATAATTGTTGTTTTTGTGAAGACTAACAATCATAAAAGTATCTGAGCTTCTACTGGTTAACAGGCAATGTCTTCCTCCCCAATTTTTGTTTGAAGGTATTGAGATAACATTTCTAGATATAGGAAATACTGTATACAATTCACTGTTGTTTAATATTTGTTTAAGCTGCTTAAAAAGTAGATGAATGTTCAGTCCTATTAGTCACTCAAATGAAGATTGGTCCTGGAAAGCATCAGGTCTGTCATTCACTGAATTTTACTTCCCAATAGATGCTATGTGGAAAGACAATACAGCCAGTGCTTTGGTTAAACATTCTGTAAGTTAATACCTTTAAAATGATGAGAAATACAGTGGTACCTCGGTACTCGACCACAATTTGTTCCAGAAGTGTGGTCGAGAACCGATTTGGTCGAGTACCGAATTTATTTATCCCATAGGAAATAATGGAAATGGATTTAATTGGTTCCCAGCCCGTTAACTCGCTGGGAACCAATTAAATCCATTTTCTTTATTTCTAATGGGATAAATAAATTCGCTACTCCAAGTTGCAGGAAAGGTGGGGGCTGCTGCAATCTTGGCAGCTTCTGGGGGCTCCTTTCCTCATTGCTTCCTCTTATTACCTGTAAGCAGCTTCAAAAACTTTCTCCTTCCCTGTGGCTGCAACAGCGGCGGCTTCCCTTCCAGTAGCAACAGCGCCGGGAACGTCACGTGATGAAGGGAAGCTGCTGGAGCCATCTCAGCAGTTGCTGCCGCTCCAGCAGCTTCCCTTCATTACGTGACTTCCCAGCGCTCTTGCTACTGGAAGGGAAGCCGCCGCTGTTGCAGCCACAGGGAAGGAGAAAGTTTTTGAAGCTGCTTACAGGTAATAAAAGGAAGCAATGAGGAAAGGAACCCCCAGAAGCTGCCAAGATTGCAGCAGCCCCCACCTTTCCTGCAGCTTGGAGCTCTTAGAGAGCTCCTCAGCCCCCTGAAGCTGCCGGGATTACATTTCGGATAATGAACAAAATTTTCTCTGGCTGTTCGGTATCTGAATTTTTGTTCAGATATCGAAGCAAATTTTTGCCGAAAATTTTGTTCGTTATCCGAAATGTATGAGAAAGGAAGCGTTCGAGTACCGAGGTACCACTGTACTTTTTAACACTTTAAGGGTACAGAGATAGCCTTAAAATATTAAAAACATGAAATACATTGTCTAGAGATAGACAATGTACTGTATTTCATGCTGTTGTGATATAAAGATATAAAGTTTAAGCTTTTTTTGTGGGGGAGAACAGGTTTATGTATCCAACATAGGAATATTAACCTTGAGAAATTTACTCATACCTAAAAATAAGACTATTAAGGATACAGACAACATATATCATAGAGGTAGTTACCCCCTTCTACTAAATACATAATCTATACAGATGGGAGTTAAATCTATTTAGCACTGTCTGCTTCTGAAATCATGTATGGAATATTATTTATCAGTTTCATTTACCTCCACTACACCATGATGGATAGATGTATACTGTTTCTTCTTTAGCATCACTAAAGTGATAACAATGACTGTAGCAATGACGACACCCCCTACCATTAGTCCAATGATTGCACCTTTATTTGAACCTACATCTTCAGCAAAAAATACCTAAACATAAAAACAACAGGTTATTGTGTAAGAAGATAATATGATTTCCAATGTATTTTTTAGCTTTGCAAAATAATCCATTTGTAATGTACAATCCAATAATTTCTCCAAAGTGAACGAATTTAAATACCTAAATACTGTTTCCTGAGACAAATTATTACAATCTTATGATCATATTTTAAAGGTGCTGGTTCACCAGTTATTTTGTTTGCAGAAAACCTACAGTAAAAGTCACAAAGCACAATCATGTGACCATGGGACAGTGATGTCATAATTGCAAGCTGGGTGCCAAGTGCCCAGATCATGTTTACATGACTAAGGAAGACTATGCTGGTTGTAAGTACAAGGTCTAGTCATAATTACTATTCATTAAACTCTATTGTAATTTTGAGTAGTTGCTAAATGGTGATTAAACAAAAATCACCCATATTTATAATTTACCAACTTTTATGTACATGTTTACATAAAAATATAACACAAAATAACACATTGTAATGTAACATACAATGTAATAAACTATAAGATTTTTACTACAAAAATGTTATCTTACAATATAAGAGAACATGGTTTCTCAAGATCCAGTTTTCAGTAATCACAGGACAACTTCCTAAAGAAATTTATATGAAATAGGTTTAAACAATTGTTTAATTTTAGCTAAATTAAATCAAAGAATGGAGACTACACTTGCCAGTTTCTGATGATGTACTTCATATCCAGAATCATGTCTGTATTCTGCATCCATCTTTAATTCTGAGGTTTCTTCTGTCTTAACATTGGTTAATCCAGAGCCTGAATTAAACCAAAAAACCCAAGAAATGACTAAAAACAAATACTTATTTGAACACCATCCACCATAGCTACCAACGGAAAAATATTAAATGCAAATGAAAAATTAGGGATTGAAAGATAGTCTACACAAGTAATTTAGAAACTACAGTGTTCAGAGGAAAAAGAGGCCAGATAATTAAGTTGGAACAAGCTTGAAAGCATGAGTCTTACTCCTGGCACTAACTGAGACTGCTGTGCCTGAATGTTTGAATTGGCCCACTGAGAGACGTCTTAATAATAACATCGATAGAGAATCTTGGTTGCAGTTGCATCGTGATATTGTTTCATTCCTCAAAGTACAAGTTCCAAACAACATTTGTGGCTCATTGCGAGAAAAGAATGTGTTGAATGATCAGGCCTAAAGCTATTAATACATACAACTGTATGTAAAATGCTGGTTGATATACACTTCTTGGTCAAAAGATCATTCATTGCTAATCAATAATAAAATTTATATCCTGATATTTAATTCTAATTTAAATTAGTAATTGGTAACTCTAACTCATGGCTGAATTTTAGTAAGGCTGCCATTTAATTATGTATTTAACTAGGCTTATATGTACCAAATCTGATGTATGTAATATATGTAAATAATGTTAAAATAGCAAAACTAGCTGAGTAATGAATAGCATGGAGTCCCTATCTCAAGGGATAATATACAGCTGTATAATTTTACTCAACAAGAACCTTTTACTTCCTCAAAGTTCTGTTGAAATCATAAGTTTAACTCTCAATTATGTTGCGGCGACAAGAGACTTTATTGTTTACATGTGATATTTTATCAAAATTTCAGGGGTAAGTGTTGTGGTTAGCTCTGGCCCAGCTCCTGCCCCAAGGACTGTGGATGTGGGGGAGACATCCACATGCTGCAGGCCTGTTTTGCCCCCGGTGGAATCTGATGATGAAGGCTCCTCTGCCCAAGAAGACATGAGTGACAGGGAGGAGGAGAGTGGGGCAGACAGCTCAGAAGGAGATCAATTATCTAGCTCCTCCTTGGATTCAGAACAAGAGTTAATGATACAGCCACACATGCGGAAAGCGATGCATAGGCAACAACAACTGAGAGATTATTATCAAAGAAAATGAGGCCACCTGTGGTTGGGTGGGGCTGTGGTAATTAGTGAGGCTGCTATAAATAGCAGCCTGTGGGTTTGGCCATTGTGGAGGATTATCTGATCGTTGTGTTTCGTGACTGCTTTACTGACTTTGACTTTTTGTGTGTGCTGATTTCCCCCCGCTTTGAAACTAAACCAGAGCAAAGTGTGTTTCACTTTGTGAAAGGAGGACTGTGAATTGCCTCACAGCTGCAAGCTAAGTATCACAGAACTGATAAGGGACTTGTACAAATTACCAGTTTGTTTGGAGACCAGTGCTCTTTGCTATACCAAAAGAGGGTTTAGGTTAAGTGAATTTTCATTATAAAGAACATTGTTTTGAATTTTCAAAGGTAAGTATGCTGAAATTTCATAAGATGTAGAAATCTGTTATGATGTGTCTGTACAGCGGACACTGCAGTACTTGGAGACAGAAGAGCAAGAGTAAAATCCAGCAGGTTCCAACAGGTTCTGGAGAACCAGTAAGTGTACATTTTGAGTAGTTTGGAGAACTGGCAAATACTACCTCTGGCTTGCCCCAGAGTAGGGTGGGAATGGAGATTTTGCAATATCCTTCCCCCAGGAGTGGGGAGGGAATGGGGATTGTGCAGTATCCCTGCCACGCCCACCAAGCTACACCCACAGAACCAGTAGTTTTTTAAAAAAATGGATTTCACCACTGTAGCGGGGTACTAGAAAAAGAACTAAAGAAAATCACACATTACAAAACCACACAAATAGAATTAGAATGACTGTGACAAAAGGAAGCAAAGATAGAATCAATAGTGACAGGCACCTCACATACAATCTGAAAACAACTGGAACACCATTTTAACACCATTGGCATTGACAAAATCCCCATCAATCAATTGCAAAAAGCAACTTTACTTGAAGCAGTTTACATCCTGTGACATACCTTTTATTACCATCAAACAACAACAACTCCCTACCCCAGATCTTCAGGAAGGACTCAATCAGTGGACAAAAACGGTAAATCCAGTTTAAACAATCTGGCTGTGTGATGAATCACAACAATGTTATGTACAGCCATGTTTTTCCTCAAGGAAAATGCATAGTGCTTTTTCTCTCATTTCTTCCTAAATAATCCCTTATATTACTGCAGTATGTTTAATAGGGCAAATATATGCACCTTTGCCAAAGAACTGATGGTAGAAAAAGGTTTATAACAGGTTTGCCCACTGAAAAACAATCAAGCCAGGCAGCGGTAAAATTCAAAATTTTTCAATACTGGTTTTGTGGGCATGGCAGGGGAAGGATATTGCAAAAACTCCATTCCCACCCCACTCTCAGGCCATCCAGAGAAGGTATTTGCTGGCTTTTGCAAACTATTCAAAATTTCCACTACCGATTCTCCAGAACCTGATGAATTTCACTCCTGAAGCCAGGCTGTGGTGGCTTATGCCATAAAATGTATTTGCATTAGGTGTGAAATTTTGCTACTTACATAATAGATGAGAAAATAGGGATATTTGTCACTTTAAATAAGTTTTATTTTGAAAAATGCTTACATTTAATAGTGGAGAAGCAGAGTCAACAGTGAGTTACTACCTTAATTTGAGCATTATGTATGAAATCTCTTTAGGGAGTCATGCCTACATAACCACTGAAGATATCAACTTCTTCAACAGTTTATTGTTGTTTAAATTACTATGGGTACTCTATATCACAGGGTCATGGTGAAAGCTAGATGGACTGCCATGACGTCCTGAAGAATAAATCTAATAAATGTGAAATGTAATGTATTTTTGAGATGCAAGTTGGTATTTTTTTTTTTTAAGAAAATCGATATTTTTGAAGCATCATTCATTCATTCATTCATTCATTCATTCATTCATTCATTCATTCATTCGACTTCTATGCCTCCCAATCCCGAAGGACTCAGGGAGGCTTACAACAGTATAAAATACAAAAACAGTAAAAAGAAGTCACATATAGAATCTGAGTTATAAAACCTTAATAAAATCCATAATAAACATAATAAACTAATCCAACATGCAGACTAGACATTCATACAATTTGGCCATGATTGTTGTTGGTTCATGGCCCCCAGGCCTGATTGCAAAGCCAGGTCTTCGTGGCCTTATGGAAAGCCAATAAGAGTGGGAGCAGTACGGACATCGGGGGGAGTTGATTCCATAGGCCGGGGTGGCAACAGAGAAGGCCCTCCCCTGCGGTCCCACGAACCTGCATTGTTTAGTTAACGGGATCTGGAGGAGGACAACTCCTTATGCTCTTATAATATCTCTGGGAGATATGCAGCAAGAGACGGTCCCGTAAATTTGAAATTATACCACACCTCATTTAGGAACATATCAGTTTACCTAGTTAGTAAAATAATAGCTAGTGACCTCTTCCAAATACAATTATAATTTTCTTTAGAAAATCATTTTTTGACTAATGCGCAGTTTGTGTACCTGATAAAAAAACTTTTAGTTTGAAACTTAATCACTCAGCAGCAGTGCTGGATGGGGGTTTCTAATGAACAAATTGAGGTCACATTGCTGAGTTTGTTAACCTCTCCTCTTTGAGTAAGTTTCAAAAAATGGAAAACAAAAAGAGATCAAGCATAGGGTACTGTGGGACATGGGCATCAAACAGGCAGGATGCGTCATGCACAGGAACTACTCCAGTTCCACCAAGGAAAAAACACATTGTGATATGTCAAATAACACAATTGAGTTTGACACCCATGCTGTAGGACTGTGATGATAAACCTATAGCAGGTGGCACGTGGAGCCATGTCTGCTGGCATTTGAGCCGTTGCCTTAGCTCAGCTCCAACACCAGCTGATTTTCGGCTCGCATGGAGGATCTGGGAGAGCATTTTTGGCTTCCGGAGGGCTTCTGGGGGGCAGGGGAGAGCATTTTCGTCCTCCCCAGGCTCCAAGAAGCCTGGGGAGCAAAAACAAGGCCTACAAGGCCCACTGGAAGTTGGGAAACGGGGTATTTCTGGGCTCCGGGGTCTGGGGGAGGCTGTTTTCGCTCTCTCCAGGCTCTAGGAAAGCCTCTGGATCCTAGGGAGGGCAAAAAGCAGGCCTACCGGAAGTCAGGAAATGGGTGAGCAGGGAAGAGGAGGTCATGCACACATGCATGGGGAGTGGAGCAGCATATGGGGGTTGTGAACACATGCACGGGGTGGTGGGGTACGTAGTACATTCACAAGCAACAGCATGCACACACACTTTTGGAACCCGAAGAAAAAAAGGTTCGCCATCATTGTTGTAGGCGATAACTTTCTCTGAATTAGATGACACGGATCTTCCCAGTTTCTTTCTCTTTCTTTTCTTTCTTTCTTTCCTCTTTCTTCCCCTACCCCTTCTCTCTCTCACACACAAACAATCGCTTAACAATGATTTCACAACGACAAAGTCAATGGTACATTGTAACAGCCAAACCAGAAGAGGACATACTTTAGTGGGAAAATCTGTATGAGAGCTTTTAAACAGTTCAAACCACAGTTCAAATTAGTGACTAAAGCCAGGAAGAATTTAAAGTCAGAAGATAAATTTCTGAACAGGTTTCATTGAGGATGGAAACAGTCATTTATTTTTAAAGTATGTGTAGTGTAAATAGAATTTGAGGTATATATTTTTTCAAGAATGGGAAAATTCTAAAATCCTGTAATTGTGATTGAATATGGAAAAAGACCCTGATAACCTATGTAAAACAAGCAATTAAAAGCAATTATTTAAACTACTTGTTGACCTGAGGAAACTGAAGTTCCTTCTCCAAAGCTGTACTATTAACATACAGTATATTTTATTAAGACTTGTTGAACACTTGTTGAGTAAATCTTTTTATGAAATAATAATAATAATAATAATAATAATAATAATAATAATAAATAATGCAGTTAATAATAAATAATGCAGTTAACAAGTTCAAACTAATATTCTTTAGAAGAGAGCTATAAGCTGTTATCTGTAAAACAAGGTGAATATTTGGTGATTATATACTTTGAACTGTAATTCTCTTAATTTTTAAGTGTTGTATTGTGCAACATGTTAATATTAAACTTTGATTTGTTTTTGCTTCAAAAGATATTAAGTTTTTTTCCCTTCTAGTCTTAATGATACACCCAAGTTATTTTAATTTTTATTATACAGTGATCTCCCGGGTATTGCGATCCCGATCATTGCGAAACGGCTATATGGCGATTTTTCAACCCGGAAGTAAAAACACCATCTGCGCATGCGCGCCCTTTTTTCTATGGCCACGCATGCGTAGATGGCGCCGGGCAGATCAGCTGCTGGGCGGCTTCCCTGGGTCTTCCCCCTCTTGCTGGTGGGAGGGCGAGCGGCGGGCATCAGCGAGGAGTTTGCGTGGGCGGCAGGGAAACCCCAGCGCCGCTTCCCAGCTGAGTCCTGAAGCCAAACGCGGAAGTTCGCTTCAGGACTCAGCTGGGAAGCGGTGCGAGCGAACGGCGTGGGCGGGCGAAGGGCGGGCGAGCGGCAGCGAGGAGTTTGCGTGGGTGGTGGGGAAACCCCAGCGCCGCTTCCCAGCGTGGGCGGGCGAAGGGCGGGCGAGCAGCGCGCGCGCGGCGGACAAGCGGCGGGCGGACAAGACAAGCGGCGGGCGCTGCAGCAGCGAGGAGTTTGCGTGGGCGGCGGGGAAACCCCAATCTTCGGCTCCTCGCTGCTGCGGCGGAAGTAAAAACACCATCTGCGCATGCGCAGATGGTGTTTTTACTTCCGCAGCGCTACTTCGCGAAAAACCGATCATTGCAAGGGGTCCTGGAACGGAACCCTCGCAATAATCGGGGGACCACTGTACACCAAAAATAAATGCCTCCAATAGGGGCATTGGTCTTATTTGATACGCCTCTTCTCTGAGATGGGTATATAGCATCCAGGAATGGGTTAAATTGGTCTGCTCTCTGATTGGACCGAGTCTGTCAAAGCTGTTTAGGTACTGCCCTTGTTGCTTGAAAAACGAAGAAGCAAAGCACAGGCTCCATTGTGCCACAGACGATTAAAATATTCATCAATCAGATAAAATCAACAGACAACATTCTCTGACACTGTCAATGCAGGGCGGGACTGGATGCTATATCCACATCTTGGAGAAGAGGTGTAGCAGGTAAGACCGACATCCCTTCTCCCTCATAGTGGGATATAACATCCAGGAATGGGACATACCAAAGCTAGCTGTCCACTTGGGTGAGTGATAATGGAGGCATTAATGTTGCTGGTGTGTTAGTTATGAATGATCTGTTACAAAAGCAGCTTCAGCTGAAGCAAAAACATCTATCTTATAGTGTCTCACAAATGGAAATGGTGTTGATCAGGTTGCCGTTCAGCACACTTCCTCGAGTTGCCAACACTGCAGAAGTAGCAGTGCTTCTGGTAGAACAGACGGGGATGTGCGACAGCGCCTGGCATGGCTGAAGTCCGTAGGCTTTAGCTATCACAGCTCAAATCCAGCATCCAACCTTGGATGGTTTCATTTTGCGACCTAACGAAGCCAGTTGGAAGGAGAGAAACAGCGACTCTGACTTGTGAAACTCCGCCATTCTTTTGATGTAAATACGCAGAGCTCGTCTCAAATCCATTGTATGCCAATGGCATTTAGAAGTGTGAACTGGGTTAGGGCAAAAGCAAGAGGAATGATCTGCGGTGCCCTATGGAACCATGTGTTCACTTTCAGCAAAAAAGCTGAGTGTAGTCTAAAGCAGTATTTCCCAACCTTGGCCACTTGAAGATATCTGGACTTCAACTCCCAGAATTCCCCAGCCAGCATTTGCTGGCTGGGGAATTCTGGGAGTTGAAGTCCAAATATCTTCAAGTGGCCAAGGTTGGGAAACACTGGTCTAAAGCACCACAGTGTCTGCATAAAAGATACATAAATCTAACCTGACCAACAAGGCCAATTCAGACACCCTCCTCAATGATTTAATGACCACCAAAAATGCTACCTTGCAGGCAAGGTGATGCAAATTGTCCTCCCAAAGCAGCTCATATGGTGCACTCATCAGGGACTGCAATACCTTTGGAAGGTCCCAAGTGAGATAGCAATTTATGACTGGAGGGGTGATGTTAATGACTCCCCTGCAGGAAACACCAGATTTGCGGATGAAGTGTCAGGGAATCAATGCACCCCCAGGACAAAATGGACTCTAAGTCTGCAACTTGTCTATTTAAGGTATTCGGGCTAGGTCCTTTATTTAGACCATCTTGGAGAAACAAGAGCACGTTCATAACCAAAGTCTTGGAGGGAACTATGGATGACTTTGCACACCACCTGCAGAAGGCACGCCAGGTCGCATCATATTTGCGGGTAGTGGATGGCCTCCAAGAGGCTTGCATAGTAGTAATGGCCCTGGGTGGAATGTTGTCCCTTTTCAGAGCACCCCTCTCAAATGTCAGGCAGTCAGTTTGAACCACTGAGGGTCTGGGTGGATCATTGATCCCTGGCTGAGTGAGTCTGGTCCCTGAGACAACCTCCAGGGTGGAGATACAGAAAGAGTCAGCAGATCCGCAAATCATGGTCTGCGAGGCCAGTATGATGCTATGAAGATGACCTCCACCCTCTCTAGTAGAATCTTCTGCAAAGTGTGAGGTATGAGCAAGAGTGGCGGAAACATGTAGAAAATTTCGGCCACAGGACACAGAGCATTGGTCCCCGCTGCCCTCTGCAAATCAGATGAAATATTTGTCAAGTTGGGCATTGCTCCAAGATGCAAAGAGGTTCATGTCTGGTGGTCCGAATACCTCCATCAGCTCCCTGAAGGGAGTTGGATGCTGCCATCATTCATTACTGTCTAGCAATGTCCGGTTGAGCCAATCACACTTTACATTGGCAACACCTGAAATGTGGTCTGTCTGTAGGGAGAGCAGATGTTTCTCTCTCCCAAAAGGCAAGTGACCACCATCTTCAGTCATGATGAGCACATGATGACCTGTCACCAATGGGCCGAAATGATGGAGGGCTAACCAGATTGCCCAGAGTTCCAGCCAACTGATTGGGCATGTGCATTATTGCTCGGTCCATTGACCATGTACCATGTGAGCAGTCACGTGGCACCCCAGCCTATTAGACTCGCATACATAGTCAGGGCCATCCAATCCAGTTCCCAAAACAGGCTTCCATTGGACAGCGCTGTGGATCTCCACTACCTGAGGGATGTGATGATCTTCAAAGGTAGGTGCACCCTGGCTGAAGAAGTGCTCCTGCTGGACTTCTGAAATGGCAAGAGAAACCACTGGAGGTCTTGGGAGTGAATACAGTCCCAGGGAACAATGGTGAATGTAAATACCATCTTGCCTAATAATTTGGTCAATACTGAAATTTGTGCTGACCGGTCTCTCTGAATGAAAGACACTACAGTTTGGATAGTAGTCTCCCGGTTGGGTGAGAGGTATACTCTACCCTATACTGAGTCAATTATGGCTCCTAAGCGAAGCAATCTAGTAGTAGGTGTCAAATGACTCTTCTCAAGATTAATGAAGAATTCGTGATGTTGCAGGACCTGGATGGTTGTCTGAATATCCTCTCAAGCCTGAGAGGAAGATGATGATTAAATTAAAATACCACCCAAGTAGCACTGGACATACTCATGAACTGCCCCAGTAGAGTGGCCAATGCTGCAAACAACTTTGTAAATACTCTTGGTGCCAAAGAAAGGCCAAATGGCATTGCCCAATTGAAGTCCAGCAAACTGGAATTTCAGCAATTGTTGTGATGATATAATAGGCACGTGCAACTATGCCTCTGTCAGATCAATGGAAGAAAGGAAGTTGCCCTCCTTAACGCCCTCTAAGATAGTGGAAAGTGAATGCATCTTGAACCATTTATAGATGACGTAATGGTTAAATAATTTGAGATCGAGAACCGCTCTCCATCCCCTTGAGGTTTTTGGCATTACAAATAAGATCGAATAGAATCCTAGTCGACATTGATCCTCAAGGGACAGCCTCGATGGCATGGATATCCAGCAAGTGCTGAATAGCTGATCCTCATGGAGACAGCTGGATACAGAACCTTGGGGGAATGGAACAGAGCTCAAGAGAAAAACCCGAGAATTGTCTCTCAAACCCAAGCATCTGAAGTGGACTGATCCCATTGGTCCGCAAGCTAGGCTAGCCAGCCTCCAATGGGTGCACTCATTGAGGGCACCAGAAAGAATGACCTCCTCCTTGAAAGGGCCATTTGGATTTGAAGGGCATCCAAGTTCAGGACGGTCCTGGCACTGCCTAGGTAGCTGCCCATAACCCCCTTGAGATCTCTGAGAAAAGGCACCTGATCAATAGTGACAGCCCCTGAAGTAGGGCAATGGTCAGAAATCAGAGCGCATAGTCACTGACGGCAAGATCTTTCTATAGTCCTTCATTATGGTCCTCGGAGAGGGGCAGCATAGAAATCCAATAAATAAATAAATAATAAATTTCTGCCAGCAATAGATCTAAACAAGTGCCAATAGATCTAAACAAGCGTCACCTGTAAAGGAAGCAGTGGCCAACCACCACTTATGGCCAGCATTAGCCTGCCAATTCTTGAGCCACAAGAGCCTCCTAGCTGCCAGCAATCCACAGCCAATTGGGCTGCTATCAGTTTGTTGATGTCATGCCATGCGTGTTCTTTCCTGCAACTGACGAAGCCAGATGAGTGATTTGGGAAAAGAATGACATTGTGGTAGACACTCGGACTGCCCACACTGCTGCCTGGTGCGCCTTTTGAAGAGACTGTCTTCAGGGCACAATGATTCTGCCATGTCCCTGAGCAGATTGGAGGATGAATGCAATGTTGTCACTGGTGCATTCCAAGAATAACGGGTCTATGAGGTCTGGTTCTGATGGTTGGTCTATGTCAGAGGTTATCAGCGTGAGACCCGGTGCTACTTTGGCCCTGTGCAATAAAGACCTAAACAGGTGAAGAAAAAACAAGTTGGTGAACGAAGGTTGTTCCAATGGAATGTTCTCATCCTCAGACAGTTCCGAGTCCCCCTCTCCTGCTGATGCTGGTGATTGATCATCTCTATCAGAGCAGTTGGAACCCTGGTCCACATAAAGATTGTCATCCTCTGCAGGCACGTACTATGGCTAATCTCAGTGTTGCCAGGGATGTCTTGCTTCCAGTTGGCTTGGGTCTCTCGATTGTTATAGGCCTTCCGCAATGTCAGATTGCCTCTACCACAATCACTTTCATGCAGGCTGGCATGAAAGGCCTGGGGTCATCCTGGAGCCTCAGGCCAGTGGCAGTAGGGGTGAAGATGGCCTGTGGCTCAGTGCCCTTCTGGTACAGAGGATGCGTGGCAGTTTCAGTGAGTGGAAGGAAACTTGCCCCAGGGGCCCAAATTGGAGCTGGAAAAATACAGTCAAGAGTCAAGGCCGCATCAACTGAGAGCCCAGCCACTGTGCTATAACACTGTCATCAGATATAGGAGACGTGGTTGTAGAAGCATGACCTCTGGCCGCAGCTTTGTCATATATCTTGTCTAACACACTATAACATTATTGTTCATGAGTGTTGACAGATTTGGAGGATCTGGATGATGAAATGGGCATATCCAAGCCCTCAGAAGGTCTCACTGGCTGTTTGATCCTGTGCGGGCCTTTACGACCATTAGAGGAGTCAGAAGTAGCTGATGATGAAACCTTGGAAGCCATGACTGTAGCAACCCCGAAGGGCTGTTACACTGGAAGGGTAATGACATGTGCATTGTGGTAATTAGGGTCTCTGTGAAAGAGTATTGTCCAGGACTATGTAAGATGACCCAATCTGAACTACCCTTATGACGAAGCTGAGCCATGTCCAGGAGGGTGTGGCAGCACCTCTAGTAGAGGGTCAATTGCCTAGCTGTGTCCTGGTGGTGTGTGGCTCTGTCTGGCCATGCCCTGGTGGAGCGTGGCCTGACCATTCAAGGAGCCTGCCTCGCAATGCCTGCCCTGGTGGGGTGTGGCTTGTGAAACCATGCCCTTTTGGGACATGGACTAGCCATTCAAGGAGCAATGCCCTGGTGGGACATGGCCAGCTGTTGGCCTGGGAGCTCCAACGCTCCACTGGGATGGTCTGCAGCTTCCAATATCTGATGACAATAAGCAAATAATGCAACTGCACCTTCAACGGCAACAGAGAATGGCCACCACTTGGTCAAAATGGATGCTATAACCATCGTCAATGTGGCTGGCCCCGGCTTGAAAAATGAGAGGTGTTAGATCAGACCGGGTTGCAGACTGTCGTCAACTCTGCAATCCCCTGCAAAAGCCTACAGACGATTTTAAGTCCTGGCTGCCTCCTCAATCTTTTCTAGGCTTTCATCCACTTTCCCGCTGAGAAAAAATGGCCACTGCGACCCTGACAAACAGCTGGGATCAAAGGAGCCGATATTGGCAGTGTTGAATTCTGGCCCTGCACGTTGTTTTTAAGTGCTAGGCAGGATAAGTAGCAAGCCCCAATTTAAAGCAGTGAAGGGTTTTTCCCCCTTTGGTTATCGCTGCCTGAGGCAGCACCAGCAGCAGCTTGCCTGCGATGACAGCTCTGCTGCCAACGATCTCTGATGGAACTAGAGACGGTGATACATATTTAAAGCAATGATAGTAATAAAATTAGAAAAACCTTACAGTGCATAGAGCAAAAAATTTGGGAGGATTGTAGTGGTACAACCATCTTCACTGAGTGACTGAGTGAAAAAGCTGCCAAACATAGTGTTGTGGTTAGCTCTGGCCCAGCTCCTGCCCCAAGGACTGTGGATGTGGGGGAGACATCCACATGCTGCAGGCCTGTTTTGCCCCTGGTGGAATCTGATGATGAAGGCTCCTCTGACCAAGAAGACATGAGTGACAGGGAGGAGGAGAGTGGGGCAGACAGCTCAGAAGGAGATCAATTATCTAGCTCCTCCCTGGATTCAGAACAAGAGTTAATGATACAGCCATGCATGCGGAGAGCAATGCATAGGCAACAACAACTGAGAGATTATTATCAAAGAAAATGAGGCCACCTGTGGTTGGGTGGGGCTGTGGTAATTAGTGAGGCTGCTATAAATAGCAGCCTGTGGTTTTGGCCATTGTGGAGGATTATCTGATCATTGTGTTTCGTGACTGCTTTACTGACTTTGACCTTTTGTGTGCTGATTTTTCCCCGCTTTGAAACTAAACCAGGGCAAAGTGTGTTTCACTTTGTGAAAGAAGAAGGACTGTGAATTGCCTCACAGCTGCAAGCTAAGTATCACAAAACTGATAAGGGACTTGTACAAATTACCAGTTTGTTTGGAGACAAGTGCTCTTTGCTATACAAAAAGAGGGCTTAGTTTAAGTGAATTTTCATTATAAAGAACATTGTTTTGAATTTTCAAATGTGTGTGTGTCTGAAATTTGTACCTGTGAATTTTTGGGAGGAGTCTACCAGAGAGCCCGACAGAACACATAGCAACAAGGGCGGTACCTAAACAGCCTTGACAGACTCAGTCCAATTAGAGAGTAGACAGATTTAACCCATTCCTGAATGTTATATCCACCTCGAGAGAGAAGTTACTAATTTTATACACATATGTCCTCATTTGTGATATATTCCGTTAAGCTCATGAAAGAAGTAAAAAATGCTATTTACCATTGTTTAATTTTGTTAACTACTTTTAATAACTATTTTTACTAAAGTAGTGTGCTAGGGCGGGTAAATTACATTACATAGTAACTGAAATGAAAATTATGAGGCAGTCTAGAAAAATAATATTTGCATTTTGGACTGAATAGATGGAACGTTTTAAAGTCTGTATATCTTATTAAATGTTTATGTTGCATGTGTAAAACTGTATCATGAAATATTACAAATTTTGAATATAAAACTGATGCTGCTGAATGTTACAAATATAAGGGGGAAAAGTATACAGGAACAATATGTTAATGAAGACTCAGTCAACCAGCCTGAAAGTATTTGTATGCCGCCCCAAGTCTTTGGAGAGGGGCGGCATACAAATCTAATAAATTGAATTGAATTTAAAAGAAGTTAAATCAGGGCAACTGGACTTATACTTAAAATGCTTAAAATATTCACCTTGACTTTTTAAAATACAGTGATCCCCCGATTATCGCAAGGGTTCCGTTCCAAGACCCCTCGCGATAATCGATTTTTCGGGATGTAGTGGTGCGGAAGTAAAAACACAATCTGCGCATGCGCGCCCCTTTTTCCATGGCCGCACATGCGCAGATGGTGGAGTTTGCGTGTGGGCGGCGGGGAAGACCCAGGGAAGGTTCCTTCGGCCGCCCAACAGCTGATCTGCTCCGCAGCGCGGAGCCGAAGATGGGGTTTCCCCGTTGCCCAGGCAATGGGGAAACCCCATCTTCAGCTCCTCGCTGCTGCCGCGCTGCGGAGCAGATCAGCTGTTGGGCGGCCGAAGGAACCTTCCCTGGGTCTTCCCGCCGCCCAGGCAAAGGGGAAACCCCAAGATCGCTTGCCGCTTGCCTGTTCACCCGCCCGCCCGGCTGCTCGCTTGCCCGTTCACCCGCCCGCCCGCCCGCCCGCTCCGCTTGCCCGTTCACCCGCCCGCCCGGCTGCTCGCTTGCCCGTTCACCCCGCCCGGCCGCTCCGCTTGCCCGTTCGCCCGCCTGCCCGGCTGCTCGCTTGCCCGTTCGCCCGCCCGCCCGGCTGCTCGCTTGCCCGTTCACCCGCCCGGCCGGCCGCTCCGCTTGCCCGTTCACCCGCCCGCCCGGCTGCTCGCTTGCCGCTCGAGAGCAAGAGGGGGAGAGATAGAGAAAGAGAGAGAAGGAAAGAAAGAGATGAGAGAGGGAGGAAGAGAGTGTGAGAGAGGAAGAAGCAAGATAGAGAAAGAGAGAGAAAGAAAGATGAGAAAGGAAGGGAGTGACGTCATCGGGTGGAAAAATCGCGATATAGCGTTTCGCAAAGATCGAGATCGCGAAACTCGGGGGATCAGTGTGCAGTGTTCCCTCGATTTTCGCGGGTTCGAACTTCGCGAATAGCCTATACCACTGTTTTTCAAAAAATATTAATTAAAAAATACTTCGCATGGTTTTTTTCTATACCATGGTTTTTCCCATCCAATGACATCATATGTCATCGCCAAACTAATAATTTTTGCAAATAAATAACCAAAAAAAAAATTATTGTTAATAAATAATTATATTTATAAATATCAGGCTCACTAAGTGTCTTATTCAATGGTGAGTACCAGTAATAATGGTGAGTAAATGGTCATTAAGGGAATGGGAAATGGTAATTTAGGGGTTTAAAGTGTTAAAGGAAGGCTTGTGATACTGTCCATAGCCAAAAATGGTGTACAGTGATCCCTCGAGTTTCGCGATCTCGATCTTCGCGAAACGCTATATCGCGATTTTTTAAAAAAAACATTAATTAAAAAAACCCCACTTCCGCGTTTGGCTTCAGGAGTCAGCTGGGAAGCGGCGCGGCTGTTTTAAAAGGTTGCAGCCGGCCTGGGGGGCTTCCCAGCACCCCCCCAAACCCCCAACCTGGGTCTTCCCGGCCGCCCACGCAAAGGGGAAACCCCGGCTCCTCGCTGATGCCCGCCGCTCGCCCGCCTGCCAGCAAGAGGGGGAAGACCCAGGGAAGGTTCCTTCGGCCACCCAGCAGCTGATCTGCTCGGTAGCGCAGCAGCAGCGAGGAGCCGAATCGGGGTTTCCCCTTTGCGTGGGCGGCGGGTAACGCAAACTCCACCATCTACGCATGCGTGGCCATAGAAAAAAAGGGTGCGCATGCGCAGATGGTGTTTTTACTTCCGCAACCCTACATCGCGAAAAATCGATTATCGCGAGGGGTCTTGGAACGGAACCCTCGCGATAATAGAGGGATCACTGTATTTACTTCCGCATCTCTACTTCGTGGAAATTCGACTTTCGCGGGCGGTCTCGGAACGCATCCCCCGCGGAAATCGAGGGAACACTGTACATAGGAGTAACTATTTCCTAAACCATCCAGTCAGTCACCCCGCTCTTAATTTCATCATATTCTTGATAGTACTAATTCATGAGTCAATGGAAATATTGAAGCAGGATTAGTTTGCTTGTGTGTTACTGTTGTTAAATCATGCCTATGTAAAGACAGAGGAGCACAGCAGAGAAATATGAGAAAGAAAAAAGGATTCCTTCAGCTCAAGCCAAACATAGACATGCAGGACAACACAGGTTAGGTAAAAGCCATGCCAATTATGTACCTGGTCGTGTGGTCAGTCCTCTGTCTGCAGCTGGACGGGCATCAACTGGCTCAACTGTGTATATGCAGCCAAAGAAATAAATAAAAAGGAAAGATAAAGAGCAAATAAAAAGAAATAAACAAAACTTCAAAAACAATTTGCCTGTGGTTTTGACTGGGACAGTGCAGGAAAGATATGTGCCATAAATGAAGTTACAAAAGCATCAGCTGAGAAAAAGTATCTGCTTTAAGTTAATCCTGAAAACAAAAAAGAAACAAGAACATTTGAAACTAAACATATATATGCAGATGACATCTTATTGTAAAATTTCTAGCTGTTACAATTAAACTGTCCTGAATCAAAACAATAACCAATTATGTGACAGAAAAGAATGTTTCAAAGTGAAATAAATTACCAGTTTTTTAAAAAAAACACAACTGATAACATAAATGCCACAAATAAATACATATCACTTATTTTAAGGCAGTTCTTACTCCAGTCATTTCTCCATAGTGGGTGGAGCTAACCTCCAAGGATGGGTTGACATTAGCCAATCAGTACTGAGTCTGAAATAATAAAAGCTGTCCCTGTGCCTCGATACTCCCTCTTCGACTCAGTCCTTAGACATAAAATGATGCATGCCTTCTGCTTCCATCCTTGAAGTTTTTCTCCAATCCTATTTCTATGAAGTGAAGTCTTCATGTCACTGAACCTATCTGCAGTGAGTGACAGCTATCATCGATACCTGGGTTGAGGACAGCTTTGGGCTTAGGCCCAGCTGTTTGTGGACCACGTCACTACGTCTTTTGATTGTAACGTACCCATTATGGTGGTGATTGCACTGGCCATAGAATATCCACACTGGCGATTCTTACTGCCGGAGTATTTTTCATCAGCAGGGTGGAGCTGCAGTTTAACTCCACCTTGGCTCCTAAGTTGCTTCCTGTTTTTCCCAGTGCATATGAGAGAAATGATCCCTGAGGCACCCCCCAAAAGAGGGGTCTCAGGGTCGACTTCTGTCCCCCTACCAACACTAACTTTGACCGACCAGAATGGTAGGAGGCGAAACTGTAATACGGTGCCTCTAGCCCCCAGCCCCTCCAGTAAGCGCAGAAGGATACCATGGTTGATGGTATCGAAAGCTGCTGAGAGGTCAAGAAGCACCAGGATAAAGGAATATCCCCTTTCCAGGCCTGCCAGAGATCATCCATCAGTGTGACCAAAGCAGTTTCCGTGTTGTAGCCGGGCCTGAATCCTGACTGATATGGGTCTATGGCTTTCCCCATTGCCTTAGCTTGTCAGAAGCCAGTTGGGAAGGCTGCAAATGGAAAATTACATGACCCTGGTACTTTGCGACCATTGTAAATAATGTTGGTTGTCAGGCCCATTAATTTTGGTCACATGGCTATTGGGAAGCAACAATGGGCATAAAAGCGAGGACTGGTTGGAAGTCAATTTGTCAGTACCGTTGTAACATCAAATGATCACTAAATGAATGGTTGTAAGTTGAGCACTACTTGTGTGTGCTTTCATCTTGTTGATCTTTTTTTTTAAAAGTTTCATTCCATATTGCTAGTTAGGCAGCCATATCAACTGACAAAATAAATAATCACAGAACAGCTAACAAAAATTTACTTACAACATAAAATTTGAATACAGAACCCTTCGAACCAGTGGTGATTTTATTATTCATCTGCAGGCTGAGAATTGAATATGTAAGAAGAAAAGCTTCTTTTTGCCCATGTGAACTGTAGGATTTATAGTCTCAATCTATGAAAGCTTTTGTACTTGTGTTTTGTCCTTCTGAGCTGAAAATATTTTGGGGACTGCAGAGTTTAAGCAGTGCCATCCATTAAAATCTTGACTCAATGGAAAACCTGATATTTTTTTTGCAGAAGATTCAAAGGTTTGCATCCATTTATTTATAACATTTCTACATTGTTAATCTAATTAGCTTTCTGATGGTTTTAAATCCATAAAATTACACCTCCTTAAAAAAAGGCATCAGAATGTTTTCTATGCCCTTCTATATCCTTCAACAGCCCAAAATGCTACTTAAGTGGTATGTTTTGCTCTGGAAAATTGTAAGCAAGGATGCCATCTGGATTTCCATAGATAAGGTTTACGTAAAATGGATGACCATATTTTGAAAAGTAACATATTGTAGCCTTATTGTCTAATCTCATGAGAGGGGACTCATGCTGTTTTCTGGGCCAAATAATCTGGAATTGATTCTACCTGAAGCAGGTGCTCCCACAGATACCGAGGCACCATGCCAGGAAGGGCTTTATAGATTATGTTACCCTGGTAGCTTTCATGCACCATAAAAAGCCTGCTGCATTCTTTGCCACTTGCAGCTTCAAGAGAGCCTTCAAAGGAAAACTCATATAAATAATATTTCAGTAGTAAATCCGTGAAATGATGATAATCTGATCTAAACTAGTAAGGAAACTGGCAGTTATCAATACTGCGAGCAAATGTAGATTCTCCCATTTTCATAAAAATGGGTGTTGTAACCAATGTTCCCTCTAAGTTTTTTCCGGTGTGGGTGGAAAAGTATAATGTCTGAGCGGCACATTTTCATGCCTGGGCGTGGATTGGTTAGAAACAAAAGGGGGTCATGTGACCTCAGGACACACAGCAACAGTCATAAATATGAAACGGCAGCAAAGTTTTGATCCTGTGATAATCGGGCTGCTGCGAAAGTCCTAAGTGTGAAAAGGGTGCATAAGTCACTTTTTCAGGGCCGTTGCGACTTTGAACAGTCAGTAAATGAACAGTTGTAAGTCGAGGACAACCTGCCTCCCCCCCTAGATGTTTTCTGTGGAGCTTTAAAATGGACTCCTAATCTGCTGATCTGCTTCTAAAAGAGTGCACTGGTCAGACAGATAATCATCGACTTCTGTTCTGACCCCAATGGAAGCCAATGTTTCTATCTGCTAAGTAAGACGGTTATTAAGTGAGTTCTGCCTCACTTTACCACCTTTCTTGCACAGTCGTTAAGTGAATGCCTGCAGTTGCTCGTCAGAAGATCCCAAAAGATGTTCACATAACCCTGGGACATTGCCACCATCATAACTACGTTGTCAAGTGTCCAAAGTTTGATCCAATAACCCCTTTATTTTTCTAACAAAGTCCTTCCTTCCTAGAAGGAAGAATAGAAAGAATAAAATGGAAAAGGGGATTAAAAGGAGATACAAAAAAATAAAAAATAAAAGGGTTCAGTTCAAAGTTCTGCTCAGATTAAAGAAATTGGAGTTTGAGAAGGGTTGATTAAGCTTGGAGTATTGTTTTGTTTGCTCTTTTTAAACTTTAATTATTTTTTCTATTTAGATATATGAATTTAAGATTTGCTGACCTGTTTTAATAGTTAGAATTATTGATTATAATAAGATATGTAGTAGGTGATATTGATTTGGATTAATGCATAAATGCAATTGAATTTAGAATTGTTGGGGAGATTAATGATATTAATGATTTTTAATTTATTGAAAATAGAGAATATTTAGAATATTTAGAATTTTTTTCCTTTTTCCTTTTCTCAAATTGACTGAAATTTAAGATTAATAATTAAGTAAGAAATGTAGATAAGAATTGGCTAAATGTTGGATGGGCTGAAATAATTTTTAAAGTCTGAAATTTGTACATGTTTATGTTTTGTTTTTAATTTTCTTTTGTTAACATATGATTGGCTATACAAGGTTTTCTTGATTTATAGAAAAATGTGTAAAGAAAGAAGTACTTTGGCATAATGGTTAATAAGTTAGAAATATAATTGGTGCTGTACTTTTTGAAGAAACATTAAGGAGGGAATTTAATTCAAAGAAAAGCATCTACCTGGATGACAACATTAGAAAAAAAAACTTAGATAGATACTGCATTTTATTCATGGAAAATTAGATGGTATACTGTATTGTTTGAATGTATCTTGAGAGAAAGTTTTTTAAAAAAAATTCACCCCCCCCCAAAAAAAGTCCTTCCTTCTTCCATCCCTCCATTACTTTCATTCTTCATTCCTTCCTTCTGTGTTCCCTCCATTTCTTCTTCCTTCCTTCCCTCCTTCCTTCTTCTCCACTTCTCTCTTCCTTCTCTCCCCTTCTCTCATTTTCTTTTTCCTCTCCCTCGTTTTTTCCCTCCATCATTTTCTCATTTTTCTTTCTCTTTTTCTCTCTCAAAAAATTCTCTCTCTCTGCTTTCTTTCTCTCTCACACTCTTTCTGTCTCTCTTGCTTTCTTTCTCTCTCTCTCTCTCTCCCCCCTTGCTCTCTCTTTCTCTCTCCCTCTCTCTTTCTCGCTCTGTCTGTTGCTCTCTCTCTCTCCCTCTCTCTTTCTCGCTCTGTCTGTTGCTCTCTCTCTCTCTCTTGCTTTCTCTCTCTCTCGTTCTCTCCTCCTCCCTCCTTCTTTCTCTCTCTCTCTCTTCCCCCCTCTTCTTTCTCTCTCTCTCTCCCTCCTTCCATCTCTCTTTCTTTCTCTTCCTCCCTTTCTCTCTCCCTCTCTTTCTTTCCCCCCTTCTCTCTTCCTTCCTTCATCTCTCTCCTGTCAGGGTCCAACTGCACTCACTCTCCGCGATGACCAGGGCAAACTGGGTGCAGCTGAGTGAGTGCAGCTGGGTGCGGACACCCCAGCAGGAGAAAGCAGGCTGCCTGGCTGCACCCACTCTCTGGCTGGCTCCTTCCTATTGGTAGCGGCAGCAGCAGCAGCACCCGCCGCTACTTTGCCGACGTCCTCGCTGCCCGGGCTCAGCAGCCAAAGGAGAGACTCTATCATTCAGGGAAAGGGTGGAGGTGCCTGATGGGCGCTGCCATCTTTCCTGGAATGGACGGGACCAAAGTGGAATGGGGAGTGCGCGCACGCGCGATTCAAATAGAGAAAAACATTGTCGCTCCCCACCCACAACTCTGACGCTCGGAACGCTTGGAAAAGGCTGCGCAGGGCATTTTTTTGTTCCTTGCAGGACCTCTCGTGGCTGATTGGATCTCTTCTATGGACAAAAAAAGGGTTCCTTTCAGGGCTGGGAACAGAAAGAAATCTGCTGGAGTGATGTCAGGACTATAGGGGGGATGGGGCAGTGTTGGCACCTGGTGTTTGGCCAGGAACTCATGGACTTGTAGCACGTTGTGGAAAGGTGCGTTTTTCGTCCATAGAAGAGATCCAATCAGCCATGACGAAGACCTTGCAAGAGGTCCCTGAAGACGCCTTCCAGGGTACATACCAGTCATGGCAGAGTTGCTGGAAAAAATGTGTAGCCCAAGGACAGTACTTTGAAGAATTTTAAGTGTTTGTGCAAATCTGTTCAATAAATTACTTTTTTAAAAAAATTGCATTACTTTTGGAACACACCCTGTATATCTAGGGAAGTCTTCCTATCCAGCATATCATGATATCACATCTCAAACTAGGTAAATTATGTCAGAGGCAAACCTAATTCAAACCAAGTAGATTACTCGGTCAGCATCTTCATGTAGACGTTATATACACAGGTGAGAAAGTTGACCCTGAGCACTACAAATTGGTTCCTGCTGGATAACCACATACCAATAGCTTTTAAGTAGTCAATGTCTGTCCCATGTACTACCATTGAATGGTATGTACAGGCAGAAAGATGAGAAAAACTGTAATATATTTCTCACAAATTCCAATGTTTGGCATGAAGTCCAGAAAGATTTCATAGTGGATGGTATCAATGGAAGAGATCTAAAAGGACCAGAGGACTGTACTACACTTATCCATATTCTAATGCAAGCCATACAGGAGGAAGAAGGTGGCTTCTGTCCATGCTCAGTTATGAATCCTGACTTCCATTCTATATAAACCATTATCTTTAGGGTGATCTGTAGCTGGTGCGCCACTAGTCTTTTAACAACTTTTTTTTTAAAAAAAGTTGGAGCCACATTGTTATCAAGAACTGCTTATTTTAGGGAGGGGATGAATGGACATACATTTCAAGGCACCAGGCATAATGCCTTCCATAAGAGAAGTATTAACTCCTTGGACCCAATTGCTCATCCCTTCGTGGTTTTCTGAAAAAGCTAGGTTAATGCACATGTGTGACTACCTACATTCTTGCATCCACAAGCCAAAGTTAAATCTCAGGTAACCACTTTTGATTGCAAAATCCTTATAATCTCCTCTATTTCCACCAATACAGTAGTACCTCTAGATACGAGCTGCTCCACATGCGAGTATTCCAAGATACGAGCCACGAGGAGAGAGAAATTTCTGTTCCAGACCCGAGCTCAAATACGGGATACGAGCCGAGTGTCCACTAGGTGGCGCAAGAATCCTTGCTTTTGGTTATCTCAGAGGGGAAAAACAAAGTCTAAAGCCATTTGTTCCAGATACGAGTTGTTCAACATACAAGCTCCCTTCTGGAACGAATTAAACTCATATCTAGAGGTACTACTGTATAGGGTTCACTAGAGCAAATGTAAGTTATTTTATGTGCCAAATCTTTCTCCAAGAGTTTATGGCACTTTTGGGAAAATCTTATCTCCCAACCCCAAAATGGAAGCATGCCACAAAATAGGCCACAGAGACATCATGAACACCATAAGAGTGTAAAAGTACACTTGGTTCAAGAACTCTAAGTCTCTGATTTATGTTGTGACTCATCAATAATGACTTTTCTAATTCATTAATTTTAATTAAAATTTAACTCACAAGTGAGGCTATAGTGGATGAGAAGGATGGAAGACGTACTGCAGCGCATTTAGAAAGCATCATATTATTGGATAGTTACTGAGATTTCATTTTCAACTTATTTGTGATAGAGTCTAAGTTTGTTATGTTTCCTTATTACCAGCAATGATTGGAAATCAAATTCTACAACATGGCCAACAATAACTCTGATACTGGAAAGAAAAAAACATTGGAAAGGTTGGGGTGAGGATGTCATGTTGAGACAGTGGCAATGGCTAAGGAGTGGATGAAGGGAGGGAAAGATGTGGAATTGGGCCAATGTGCTGTGTGCTAGGAGCTGTCGAAGGGAAGGGAAGAAAGAGGGGGTGATGAGGCTTCCCTTCCTCTCAGCTATCACTGATATCCTTGACTTTTCTTATAAACTTCATTCCTATTGCTCCTTAGAGACATTTATGCCTGGAATAGTTAGTTTTGGTCCACAGACAAAGCAAAACACCCACATTTTGCCCGTGGACCAAAATAATTAAAACTTACATGATTTAAGTTGAGCTCAGACCACCTAAAAACAGCTATTTCATCGACAGAATGATTCAAGCATGGAATATTTTGCATATCTCTAACTAGTAACATTTTTTTGGCATATGCACAATTAATCTTAATAAAGTGTACAGTATCCCTTTAAATTTCACTTTCATTAAGTCTCTAAGTTAGTAATATTCATACTGAGAACTTTTCTTAATCAGGTTTTATGACTTCATGTTATAACCATTTTTGACAATTTCTTGACATTGATACCCTAAAAGCAACTCCCATCTTTTTTTTTTAATGATTTTCAATCCAGTGGAATACATGAATGGCATCCCTGAAATTTTTCATACATATCAATATGTATATCCCACAAATAAAGCTACCAAGTTGTTCTGACATACCTTCCAATACTCAGAATGATTTTTAAAAACATAACCTTGCTCAAGTCAGAGAGATCAAGTCTTTCTCATAATGAATCTTATAAGAGGCATACTATGTCCATCTAAGGTGTTATTGGATGATCTCTGGTGGGCCCGGGACAGGGGTTTATCCTCTGTCCTGGTGCTCCTCGACCTCTCAGCGGCTTTCGATACCATCAACCATGGTATCCTTCTGCACCGGCTGGGGGGGTTGGGAGTGGGAGGCACTGTTCTCCAGTGGTTCTCCTCCTACCTCTCTGGCCGGTCGCAGTCGGTGTTAGTGGGGGGTCAGAGGTCGGCTCCGAGGTCTCTCCCTTGTGGGGTGCCTCAGGGGTCGGTCCTCTCCCCCCTGCTATTTAACATCTACATGAAACCGCTGGGTGAGATCATCCAAGGACATGGGGTGAGGTATCATCAATATGCTGATGATACCCAGATTTACATCTCCACCCCATGCCCAGTCAACGAAGCGGTGGAAGTGATGTGCCGGTGCCTGGAGGCTGTTGGGGCCTGGATGGGTGTCAACAGACTCAAACTCAACCCGGATAAGACGAAGTGGCTGTGGGTTTTGCCTCCCAAGGACAATCCCATCTGTCCGTCCATTACCCTGGGGGGGGAATTATTGACCCCCTCAGAGAGGGTTCGCAACTTGGGCGTCCTCCTCGATCCACAGCTCACATTAGAAAACCATCTCTCAGCTGTGGCGAGGGGGGCGTTTGCCCAGGTTCGCCTGGTGCACCAGTTGCGGCCCTATCTGGACCGGGACTCATTGCTCACAGTCACTCATGCCCTCATCACCTCGAGGTTCGACTACTGTAATGCTCTCTACATGGGACTACCTTTGAAAAGTGTTCGGAAACTTCAGATCGTGCAGAACGCAGCTGCGAGAGCAGTCATGGGCTTACCTAGGTATGCCCATGTTTCACCATCACTCCGCAGTCTGCATTGGCTGCCGATCAATTTCCGGTCACAATTCAAAGTGTTGGTTATGGCATTGGGCAAGAATATCTCCGAGACCGCCTCCTGCCGCATGAATCCCAGCGACCGATTAGGTCCCACAGAGTGGGCCTTCTCTGGGTCCCGTCAACTAAACAATGTCGGTTGGTGGGCCCCAGGGGAAGAGCCTTCTCTGTGGCGGCACCGGCTCTCTGGAACCAACTCCCCCTGGAGATTAGAACTGCCCCTACTCTTCCTGCCTTCCGTAAGCTCCTCAAAACCCACCTTTGCCGTCAGGCATGGGGGAATTGAATCATCTCCCCCTAGGCATGTTTAATTTATACATGGTATGCTTGTGTGTGTGTCTGTTAGTATATGGGGTTTTTAAAGCTTTAAATATTTTAACTGATTGGATTATTTATGATTTGTACTACTTGCTGTGAGCCGCCCCGAGTCTTCGGAGAGGGGCGGCATACAAATCCAAATAATAAATAAATAAATAAATAAAATATTACATTACCTTCATTTTCTGTATTTGCTGGGACGGAATCAACTGCAAAGGGATGCCAAGGTTGAAGATCATCTAGGCTGAATTCTCCATCTACTGGGAGACGTTCAACTGTTTTAGTCTCTGTCAATGAAGGCATGAGGGCATCATTTCCATAGCTGATCCTGGGTTCACTGATCATATTAGCCAAGACATCATCAGAGTAGTTTTGCTCTTTCTGAAGTAATTCATCTGAAGAAGAACCAGTAAAAATAAAATAAAATAAAAATTAAACCATTACCCATATAATTTACCTTGATACAACATCATACTGTACTTTTTTAACAATCCACCTGAAGGCAAGATAAGAAACAATGGGTGGATATCAAGGAGAGAAGCAATCTAGAACATCTAGAAATTTTCTTGACAGTTAGAATAATTAATCAGTGGAACAAATTGCCTCCAGAAGTGGGGGCGCTCCAACATTTTAAAAGAAGAGATTGGACAACCATTTGTATGAAATAGTGCACCAGTTGCAGCCCTATCTGGACCGGGACTCAATGCTCACAGTCACTCATGCCCTCATCACCTCGAGGTTCGACTACTGTAATGCTCTCTACATGGGGCTACTTTTGAAAAGTGTTCGGAAACTTCAGATCGTGCAGAATGCAGCTGCGAGAGCAGTCATGGGCCTACCTAGGTATGCCCATGTTACACCAACACTCTGCAGTCTGCATTGGTTGCCGATCAATTTCCGGGCACAATTCAAAGTGTTGGTTATGACCTATAAAGCCCTTCCTGGCATCGGACCAGAATACCTCCGGGACCGCCTTCTGCCGCATGAATCCCAGCGACCGGTTAGGTCCCACAGAGTTGGCCTTCTCCGGGTCCCGTCGACTAAACAATGTCGTTTGGCGGGACCCAGGAGAAGAGCCTTCTCTGTGGCGGCCCCGACCCTCTGGAACCAGCTCCCCCCGGAGATCAGAACTGCCCCCACCCTCCTTGCCTTTCATAAAGTTCTTAAGACCCATCTTTGCCGTCAGGCTTGGGGGAACTGACACATTTCCCCTGGGCCTATACAGTTTATACATGGAATGTTTGTGTGTGTGTTTGCTTTTAATAATGGGTTTTTTAGTGTTTTTTAAATTATTAGATTTGTTCTTACATTGTTCTTGTTATTGTTGTGAGCCGCCCCGAGTCTACGGAGAGGGGCGGCATACAAATCTAATCTAATCTAATCTAATCTAACCTAACCTAACCTAACCTATCAATCAATCAATAAGGTTTCCTAACTGCATAAAGGGTTGAATTAGAGCACCTCCAAGGTCCCTTCCTTCTCTCCTCTCCTTTCCATTCTCTTTGGAAAGCACATACAATTCCAGCAACATTGATAAAGGCAAACATATTCTTTTGAGCAATACATTTTATTTGCCTTCTTCTAGTTTGCTGCATGAAGAGCATGGAAAAATCCAATTTCTCATTAACACATAGTGGCTTTTCTCATCCCATGTTATTGGCCATATGGTAACTCAACATCACTTCAGTTCTGTGTTTGCTTCAGACTGTATGAGAAACCATCATCTCTTTTAATACCATGCATGTTACAATTTCTTTTCTCCCTAATTATTGAAAATCATTGTATTATTGCTGGAATAAATTTTTTGAAACCAAAATGAGATTGTACTTACCAACTTCATCCTGAATCTCTTCAGCAACTGCTGGCACATTGTAAAGGAGAGAAAGAGACTGGTTCATACGTTCATATGTCACACGTAGATGTGTCATAACCTACAGAAATAAAATTACAAACCTCTTGAAGTTATAACAGAATTTATATACGGATTAATACGAAATTCACTGATGTTATCCAAACCTTGAAAGGGTAATCTGCTATTTTGTCAATTTATAGGAAGGCCATGCTAGTTTTCTTAGAAAATATTTAGTAACATTTTAAAAAATTGAAAAATTAATAAACTTTATTTATAAGGAAAAAAAGAAAATGTTTACTAAGGAATAGAAATATATGACAGTTTGAGGAATTCTCCATCAGGGGCTTTTCTGAACAATCTCTGGGCCCGTCAACTAAAAAATGTCAGTTGGCGGGCCCCAGGGGAAAAGCCTTCTCTGTGGCGGCCCCGACTCTCTGGAACCAGCTCCCCCCCAGAGATTAGAACTGCCCCTACCCTCCTGGTCTTTCGTAAACTCAAGACCCACCTTTGTCGTCAGGCATGGGGGAATTGAGATGCCTCCCCCAGGCCTATATAATTTATGTATGGTATGTTTGTAGGTATGTTTGCTGAAAAATGGGGTTTTTTAACTATTTTAAATTGTATATTATTAGATTTGTTATGAATTGTTTTATTGTGTTGTGAGCCGCCCCGAGTCCACGGAAAGGGGCGGCATACAAATCAAATCAAATCAAATCAAATCAAATCAAATCAAATCAATAAATAAATAAATTTGAAGAGGTAAAGCTACTGTATATGTTCTATTGACGATAAAAAGCCTTCATTCATACTAGTGTTTCAAATCTACAAAAGCAATAATATTTAAATGACCCAATTCAGGATTGATAAATTGCATGCTAAATAGGCATGCCAAAGTCAATGAGTTCCTCATTCTGACATCTAGTCTTGCTTCTCGACTGAGTTTGCCCAGGGACAGGAGGTGCTGGAGCATTACTGCTTTAATATGTGCAAGCCTCAAAGGGTAAAAGATTTTATATATATACTTGAAATAAAATTGTGTTTTAGCAAAAACAGAGAAGCAGCTTTTGCATATTGTGCATTTAAAACGTTGGGGGGAGAGAGAGAGAGAGATGTCCACAGGAAAATTTGAAACTTCAAACATTGTACAAATATGCTTGGCAAAGCATTATAGTAATACCTTAAGTAAAACAGGCAAATTGAACAGCTTTTTAAATAGGAAACTATCACTCACATCATCAGTAACGGCTGACCATCAAAGTAGGAACTGCTATGTTTGGATGAGCAATAATTTACTGTATAAGCATAACCATATATCAAGAATAGTTTCCATATAATATAGGACTAAATGGAAAATAGACATAAATGAATTTAGATCAAGAAGGAGCGTTTGATAGAAAAATGCAATCTAAGCAGAAAATCAAATTTTATTATAAAAATACTGCAGCGGGTGCAACAAAAAATGCTTGAAGTGTGACAACTTTATTTTCTCTAAAATATTAAATATAAAGTGAAACAATATTACTGTATTGGATCTTGCAGCCTTTTTAATCTCTGCTTTCTATTCACCCTTTTTTATGCTGACATTCACACAATATTAAAATAAGGACTTCTATAATTTTCTATCTTATTACCTGAGATCTGATCTGTGCTGCTTTCTTGGGGTCCACCATACGCACATGCTCAAAATGTTTCAGTGTATGCTGTCTGTCTTTCTGCTCTGCACGCACATACTTCTTTAGCATATTAAATACATGTCGAGGCTGTAGAGATAAAAGCCACCACTTATTAAGTTGACGGTCCCATGAAATCTGTTCCTTGTATGTAGCCTTTAAAAGACTAAAAAGCCTCACATTCTGTGAAATAAGGTAGCGTACTTCTGTTACTAGGACTGTTCATTTCCCAAAGTATAGTAATGTGAAAAAAAGTATATAATATAGAGGACAATGTTAGTTTTTAACTGTATATTTCAATGTATAAGCTGCCTTCAAAGTTCCACGTCACAAGCATTTTAGAGAAATACAGTGATACCTCGTCTTACGAACCCCTCTTCATACGAACTTTTTGTGATACGAACCCGGTGTTTAAGATTTTTTTGCCTCTTCTTCCGAACTATTTTCACCTTACAAACTCGAGAGGCCGCTGCTGGGATGCCCCGAAGTGCTGGGATTTCCCTGGGAATCCCCGCCTCCGAACTTCATTGCCAGCCAAAGCGCCCAGTTCTTGCATTGCTGGGATTTTCCTGAGGCTCCCCTCGCTGGGATTCCCTTCATTTTTGCCAGCGCTGCTTTGAATCCCAGTGACAAACTCCCTCCTTCCAAACTACATGGGGAAAATGAGCACAGTGGGGTGGATAATAATGGGAGGGAAAGACTCATGGAGCTCAACAGATGAGAAAATTGTGGGGGAGATGAGCAGAGGGAGGGGGGGACAAAACCGGGTGGGAAAGACTCATGGAGCTCAAGAGAGAAGAAAGTTGTGGGGGAGATGAGCAGAGTGGGGTGCACAAAACCGGGAGGGAAAGACTCATGGAGCACAAGAGAGGCTCTTTTCGCCTTTCTTCGTTGGGACTGCCACCTCTTGCTGTCCCTCCCCCCACTCCGTTCGCCTCAGCTTCGTCTGCCCGCCACTTTTTTTTTTTTAAAGCATTAATGTTTTGGATTTTCCTAATGGGCTTGCACGTATTATTGGCTTTTCCATTGATTCCTATGGGAAACATTGCTTCATCTTACGAACTTTTCACCATACAAACCTCATCCTGGAACCAATTAAGTTTGTAAGACGAGGTATTACTGTACTCAAAAAATCTAATCATAGTAAAACTTTCATTTACTCAAAGGCAGGATATATGTTTCCATTAAAACCAAATACCCATAAAATCTAAAATTACATCAAGTTCATTAATTTAATTCATTATAATGTTGAGATATATTTCAATAGTATCAACAAAACCAAGATGACTTATTTTGCAGTCTGTAAAAGCATTATCATATTCACACTTTTCATATTTTGCAATACAAAATCAGCCAAGACAAAAATGTATTAAGCTAATCAGATGAGAATATAAGTACAGCTTAACACAAATGCCATACTTAACCTTTAAATGCAAAAATCATGTCATTTCTAATAAATACCCAATGTCAAAATATATTGGATTAAAAGAAATACAGTAGATCGGAAAAACAGAAGCTTCTGCAGTCTTCTAAAGCAGCGATCCCCAACCATTACAGCTTTGCAGCCTGGCAGGGCGAGCGGAACTAATCTAGGCAAGTGGGGGGCAGGCACATGCGCACAGTTGCACACCAGCCCACTGCTTGGGCAATTCGAACGGTATGGTGGCCTGCCACTCACACAAGTTGAGCTGTGCATGTGTGCCAGCCTGCCACTGATGTAAGTCAAACCTGCTGCTTGGACAAGTCAAAATGCACTTGTGCAAGCCAGTTGTTCACACAGCCAGGTTCCAAACAGGTCATGGTTGTTGAGGACCCTTGTTCTAAAGATGCAATACATTTACAAATCAATCATAGTTTGAAAATTGTTACTTTGTTAATTCACACATAAAATTTAAAGCTCCTACCGTCAATTTTTCCTTCTGCAAAGCCGATCATTTACATCTTAAATTAACAAACCTACTATTCACTTATTATACTTATTTAGGGATTTAAAATCAATACCATATTAGTCTTTTGTTATAAATATCCCACTAATGTATTTTCTATTATCGGTAACTTCCATATTTAAGATTATTTCTCCACTAACTTTTGATATTGCTCAATTTGATACCATTAAGAAATATGACATGCTATATAATATGAAATATATTAAATATATTCATGGATAATAGATATTTCAGAATTTGTTAACATCTGGGATATTATAATCAATTATAAATTTTAAAATTGTATTTAAAGGACAATGAGTTTACAAAGAGAAATTATTTTAATTAGAATAATGTAATTTAAATTCCAGTGTATATTACTTTGAGATAAATGGCTCTGTGGGTTCATGCACTCCTGCTTCTGAATAAATTCCTAGTTAAATTAATATAATCTATGATTATTTGAATCCCTTACTTTTGGGGGCACAGCCTGCAGAGCTGTAATATAGTTTTCCAAAGCAACACGGCGGCGGTCATTGAGCATGGCTTCAACTCGGGCCATGTGAGTCTCTACTAACTGCTGTCTCTCATTTGCAGCTTCTTGTTCCAAGGATTCCACCTTCTCTTGGAAATGCTATTGGGGGGAAAAAGTAAGTATTACAGCCAAAGCAATCGTAATAATATAAGCAGCAATAAATGTGAAACATAAAGTAAGCATTGCGAAAATGACTTGGTATTGTATCGTCTTCACTAGAATCTTCTGAAAATTTTCATTATTCATGGCCAATTTTTCCCATATGGTTAGATGTCTTTCCCAGTTCTGAAAATTGTACCAAAAATTCATAGTGTCCAATGATGATCCAAGTTTCAATGTTCAAAAAATGTGATCATATATATCTAAACAAAAAACTCAACTTTAAATGTACAGTGGTACCTCATCTTACGAACGCCTCTTCTAACGAACTTTTCAAGATACGAACCCAGTGTTTAAGATTTTTTTGCCTCTTCTTCCGAACTATTTTCACCTTACGAAACCAAGCCACTGTTGCTAAGATGAAGGGGTTTCTTCCCCCCCCCTTTTTTTAAGAAAGAAAAGGGAGGGGTGGCTTGGAGTGGGGAAAAGACTCCATTTAATTAACTAGGAGAACGGCGTGTTTGCAAGCAATGAGGGGGGTTTCTTTTTAAGAAAGAAAAGGGAGGGGTGGCTTGGAGTGGGGAAAAGACTCCATTTAATTAACTAGGAGAACGGCGTGTTTGCAAGCACTGAAAGGGTGTCTTTTGAAGAAAGAAAAGGGAGGGGTGCCCCCCTTGCCTTTCTTCCCTCCCACTCACCCTTTAGCCTAGCCTTGCTTCTTCCACCCGCCCCCTTTAGCTGCTCCTCCCTGCCCTCTGTTCGCCTCCCTTCTAAAGTTTGGGATTTTCCTGAAGGATTTGCACGCATTATTTGCTTTGACATTGATTCCTATGGGAAACATTGTTTCATCTTACGAACTTTTCACCTTATGAACCTCCTCCTGGAACCAATTAAGTTAGTATCATGAGATATCTGGATGTTGCAAACTGTGACCACATGACCCTGGGACACCACAAGCGTCATAAACAGGGGTCCCCAAATTATTTACAACAGTTTCTCTCCCTAAAGGCGGCAAAGAAAGGGGCCAATTGCAGAGCCGCTTTCCTCCCCGCCCCTTGGCTCTCCACCTCCTCCTCGCTCGGCAGCCGACCGCGGTGAGTGGACAGGAGATTCGGGAGCTTATTATATCGATCGGTAAAATCTTGTGCGCTGCCGCGGGCCAGATAAATGGCCTCAGCGGACCGCATCCATCTTGCAGGCCATAGTTTGGGGACCGTTGGTCATAAATATGAACCAGTTGCCAAGCATCTAAATATAAATCATATGACCATGGGGATGCTGCAATGGTGATATGTGTGAAAAATTGTTACTTTTTTCAGTGCCACTGTAACTTCAAACAGTCACTAAATTAACTGTTATAAGGACTACTTTATAGGCTCTTATAACATACCACCTATTCTGTGAAGGAACGCTTTCCAGATGCATATTCAGTCTAGCTTTTGGGATATTTCCTACATACTCTCTGCCATCAAGATATGTTAGTGTTGTATGGTAACATCCCTGAATATTAGGGATCCCAACTCCTTCCCCCACCCAAAAGCAGCCACACAACTGCCTGCTGAGAATGGAAGGGAATGGGAAGAGGAGGAAGGGAGATTTTCTAGGCTCCTACCATTCTTACAAGGAAATTCAATGGGGAAACTGGCAGAAAAAGTCACTACTGCTCCCTCTTCTTTTGCCTGCCCGTGGTCATTCTGTGTCTCTGTTTAGATAAGGAAATATCTCTGAAATGATGATTCAGTGAGGAATGGATTATATCGTGGCTATTAAGTGCATGTAAACACACAATGTACACAATTTATTATAAATTGTTAAAAAATAAATAAAAATATTAAAGATGTTAAGTCTGTTACACAAAACTCAACCATACAAGCTATACAATCCTAAATTAGCATTTTCTTTTTTTACCTGAATGACAGCCTTTTTATCAGCCTTCGGCAAATTTTTTGCTTGATGTTCTGCCTCTTCCCATTCCCTCATGACCTGTGCAAATAAAACAGAAAATGAACAAATACTGTTCTATATAAAATGGTTTCAAATTTTTACTGCTAGAAACCCCCCCCCCAAAAAAAAAAATTGAATGACCTTCTAAAAGTATAGAATGGCCTTCTAAAAGCTGAATAGCGAAAATTTAATGGGGAATTTCACATTCCAAAGATTGTGTTCAGTCCAGGACAGCCCAGGTTTGACATTAACATCAAGCCACAAAGTAAAGACAATCCCCAGTTAACAATGATTATATACATACATAGACTGGAAGGCAAACACTAAAATCATAAATACTTTACAGAAGTAATCACTAAAATTTATGCAATTTATTAGATTATGAATACAGCTGATTAATAAAATATACACAAAATGTGCTTCCTTGCTGTCAAGAAATATGTTTGAGAAAATATTTATGCACACATTTCCAGTACCTTTCTGAAGGTAAATTGAAGGTAAATTAAAACTGTACGGCAAGGCTGGACAAACTTTAGTTTAAGTTTAAGTTTAAGTTTAATCAGATTTGTATGCCGCCCCTCTCCGCAGACTCGGGGCGGCTCACAGCAATAGCAATACAATGTACGACAAATCCAATATTTAAATTACTTTAAAAAAAACACCACAAATTAAAACCAATCATACACACTAGCGTACCATGCATACATTTTATAAGCCTAGGGGAAGGAACATGTCAATTCCCCCATGCCTGACGACAGGGGTGGGTTTTAAGGAGCTTACGAAAGGCTAGGAGGGTGGGGGCAACTCTGATATCTGGGGGGAGTTGGTTCCAAAGGGTTGGGGCCGCCACAGAGAAGGCTCTTCCCCTGGGTCCCGCCAAACGACATTGTTTAGTTGACGGGACCCGGAGAAGGCCAACTCTGTGGGACCTAACTGGCCGTTGGGATTCATGCGGCAGAAGGCGGTCCCGGAGATATTCTGGTCCAGTGCCATGAAGGGCTTTATAGGTCATAACCAACACTTTGAATTGTGACCGGAAACTGATCGGCAACCAATGCAGACTGCGGAGTGTTGGTGTGACATGGGCAAATTTAGGAAAGCCCATGATAGCTCTCGCAGCTGCATTCTGCACGATCTGAAGTTTCCGAACACTTTTCAAAGGTAGCCCCATGTAGAGAGCATTACAGTAGTCGAGCCTTGAGGTGATGAGGGCATGAGTGACTGTGAGCAGTGACTCCCGGTCCAAATAGGGCCGCAACTGGTGCACCAGGCGAACCTGGGCAAACGCCCCCCTTGCCACAGCTGAAAGATGTTTCTCTAATGTGAGCTGTGGATCGAGGAGGACGCCCAAGTTGCGAACCCTCTCTGAGGGGGTTAGTGACTCCCCCCCCAGGTTGATGGATGGACAGATGGAGTTGTCCTTGGGAGGCAAAACCCACAGCCACTCCGTCTTATCCGGGTTGAGCTTGAGTCTGTTGACACCCATCCAGACCCCAACAGCCTCCAGGCACCGGCACATCACTTCCACTTACAGGATGAGCATATGCTCTCAGTTAAATATTGAAATTAACTAACCAGCCAAATGAAAAATAAATAAGAAGTCAATTAATTTTTAAAATTAAGAAATGTATTTCCTCACCCCAGGGACATATCAGTATCAGAACCACATTCACAAGTTCTTTGATTGAAAATACACTTGTTTTCTCATGTTTATTCAAAGGGGTCATTACATATGCCATTTTAACATATTTTAAAATAATCATCCAGTTTACAAGCTAATATATCTGTCCAATCCAGGTATCCGCATTTACTATGAAAATAATTTAAAGCTAAATAATTGTGTACCTTCACCCAACCCCCCAAAATCAGAAACAAATACTTTACTTCTGAAATATACTTTTTATATCCCTAGCATACATCACAGCAGAAGAAAATATGGATATTTTTCCTGTTTTGCCGACCAATCAGTTTCAGACATAAATTGATCACATTCACTCCTTTGAGCCATTTCATGCTTTCCCCCCCTTGCTGAATGGATTAGAGTCATTGATATATGGTTGACAGTTACCTCTGCAAATTTATGTACCCATTTTATAATCAAAAGGATATTATTATCAGGCAATTACAATAGTGGGCAGGGAGAGGACTTTTTGGACACAAGATTTTAAAATTAGTGGCCAGCAAAAAAAAACAAAACAAGAGATGAGACTATAATCTGTGAAATGCTTTATTATAGCCCATTTACAAAGTTTCTATAAAAATGTAAAACTTTAGCAGGCCAGCTTTTCTTTGGAAGTTATGAATGTTCACTCTAAAGCTGAATTAAAACTACAGAGATTATAGTTTGAATATATAAGCATTGGTGGGAAATTTGATGCACCATATTCTCAACTTATGAAATCAAAAATGAATGCTTCTTTAAATGGGTGCACTATTGAATGAATAGGCTTGCAGGTTTTTTAAAAGACTTGTGATGTGGGGGTGTAAGCAACTGGAGGAACAAAAATAAGAGCATAAATTAAACAATCAGAGAAATTCATTAAGATTTGTGAAACAGGAACCTAGTGGATAGCTACACCAAGTTTGCATTACAAAAACCAGTTAATAAGATCCATCTGCGGTTTACCTGAGACATTCTTTCACGATGCTTCGCTTCTAGTCTCTCTTTTGCTTTTTGGAAATGGGAATGTTCATTCTCATCGCCAGGTGTTTCCAGGTACTTGTCAACAGCATCCGGAGTGCTGGCAGCTGTGGTAGGTACTGGAATTTACAAAAGAAAGCAAATATTTCTTTTAAAAGGAATTATGAAATCTTACATTGTAAGCGACCAGCTAGTAGAGGAACAAATACAGAAATAATGTATTTCAAGAAAATATGTCTGCATTTCAGAGAAGATGCATATATACAACAGGAAAGCAGGAAAGTTTCAAGTTATTTCAAAAGAAGCAATGAAAGGAAACTAGGATTTTAAAACATTTTCTTTTAAATTTGGGAAAGCAAACAAGTATATAATTACATGTGCAGATTTAATTTCTAGGCAAATTTGACTTGTACCCTGTTTCTACTCACATCACATTTTAAAAACCTACTTTAGGACTACACTCAAACATTATTTTATTATTAGCTACAACTAACAAGACAGAAAGTAGGAATAGCATATGAAACGACAGGGAGGGAACACTAAACGTGATCTATGCAGCTCTCCAAAGCTTTGATAGCCAGAAAAATCTCACAAACATATGGTAATAGCATATGTTAAAAATTCACTGTCCAAACACAACCTTTCCTGCTAATTACTGCAGGCTTCTTTAGCCTTGCCTTTAAACTGAAGAAATTATTACACAGGAAACTGTCATAAATCAAGACAATTTAGCTGTTCATCTAGGCCAGAATTATTTTGATTCTTAATGGATTTTCAGGTTCCCAACTGAAGTCACCCTTATAATCAATAACATGATTTTTTATGCCATGATTGAAATCAAGCAAATCTTCCACTATTCAGTTGGTCTTTCTCTATTTAAAAACCACAAATTAACAGCAGATTTAATGAACTGAAATGCGGAGATACAGAGAGATACAAAATTCTTGTTGTTCATTTTATTCTACGCATGTTTCCAAAATTTGTATGAATGTTGAATGAAATCTTCAATTGTAAAGCATATTTTCTTTTGTAGAATTTCATTTTGTTACAAGGGCGATCTACACAACTTCTGAAAGTTAAAATATAAAACTAGACAATATTGAATATCTTCTTGTAACCAAGCTTAACATTTTAATGTCCGGGTAGACTTTGATTGGCAAATGCTAAGCAATACAGTTGCTACACGAAACATTACTTGACTGCAACAGACTGACAATGTCATTTCCCATTTAATCATTAAAAAAGTAACCAGGGGTTATTAAGTGTGACATCACATGACCGTGACTTGTAATTTTACTGCTAGCTTCTACATTAATTCTGCTTCTCTGCAGCTAACCCTAAGGTTTGCAAATGGTGACCATATGACTATAGGACATTGTGACAATCAAACACCTGCCAGTTATGAAATGCCCAAATGTTGATCACATGACCACTGGGGTGTGCCATGATCACAAATACAAGAACTAGTTATAAATTTGCATTTTCGATGATACAGGAATTTCAAATGGTTGCTAAACAGGCAATTGTTAATTGAGGTCTACCTGTATGTTCTTTTGTTTGTGCAAACACAAAACTGCACATTTGGACACAATCTCACAGCTTTTTAAGTTTAAATTACAAATTTGGTAAAAAAAACCTATATAGGCAAATATACATTTTCAAAATGCTTAACCATCTGAAATTATACTGTAACCCTAATATCTATTATCAATGCTTAAGAAAGTTCACACAAACATATTGGATCTGCCATAATTACAGTGTTGATGAGGCCAATATAATATATTCAGCAAGAGTCAAAGGTTTTATTTAGTAATTCTTGGCAAAAGTGTTATAAAATTCCTTACTAAGGAAATAGCTTGCCTCAATTTAGCGTGCACATAGGGAACAAATATAAATGCTAATTAATTAATGTGATCACAAGAGCTTCAATATTGAATTTGTGCACATCATACAAAATGAATCTTGCTGATTTGGAATCATTCAAGACATTTCCTTACATCTTTCAAGAAGGACAAAACAGAGTTGAAACTCCAATTATTTACCAAGCAAAGACAAGAAATATATTTGTCCTTGCAGTGCACTATTTAGAACTAGAATAAGATTCTTCTTCAGTAATTCCAAACTTCAGAATGCCCATTCAGTAAGATCAGGCAAAGTAGACATGTTCCCCATGCCCTCAATTTAAAAAATGTCCTCTCTTTGGACAAGGAAACATGCTTTCTCAGTCATGATACCTGCCCCCCAATAATAGTATTTCCATACAGTTCCCATCTTCATAATGTTCTGAAAGTGTTTTAAAAGCACAGCTATTCTCACAAGCCTTACAGTAAGGAGGTTGCTAAGCCTTTATAAATTGTTTTTTATTGCAATGTTTGGTTTTTCTCTTCTGGACATCTATGATCGGTTTCTTATTTTTTGCTTTTAAAATGCCTTACATTATTATGGCAAATCTCACAATTAGCCCAATATTTTTTAAACCCACCTATCGAGTTCTTCCCACGGACTTCAGATAGAAAGATGCTATGTTCTTAAAAGTATTGACACAGGATGTAAAGTTGCCTTAATATTATACTTTGTTCACAACAATATGAAGTTTATATGTATCAAGATTTATTATACACACATATAACATAAAATCTTAAGAGTATCTATGATCAGGAACTTTAATTGTTCCTGTTTTTAAAGTGTAAGATCTACTAACTTTATTATATAGAGAAAAGTTTTTTAAAAATCTTAGTTTTAATTCCTATGCTATTCGAGCAAGGAACCAATGCAGTAGTGGGTTCTAAATCCCATCGCTACCGGTTTTTGTTTGCAACACTTCTGCTCAGATGGGTCCCAGGTGGGTGAGCGGAGCCTCCAGCTGCCACCACCAGTTTGCAGAAAATTCACTTAACAATTGTCTTACTTAGCAGCATAAATTTTGGGCTCAATTATGGTTGTAAGTCAAGTACTACTTGTATTAGACAGAAAGAAATTCTTGGCAGTTCATCTGCAACATAATATATCTTGAGTTTTTAAAAGTAAATAGTTTTTTTTTTAAAGTAATAATTGCTGCTTTATCAGATGTGGCTATAATATACATTTAGTCTAGCTTGATGCAGAAAACATTATCGTTAAATTTCATTTACTTTTCTTCCAATCCAGTTTTCCTCCTTGTCAAACACTGGTGGTAGATTTAACTGAGAAATGGCATCTGATGGAATGGACTCTAATATACAAAACCAGCTGCCAAGTTTGGTTTCCTTATTCCAATAATAAAGATTATTAAATACAGCTCCAACATAGAATTAAGACAAAATTTCCTGACAGTGAGAACAATTAATTAGGAGAATGGCTTGGATACGCCATTACTGGAGGTTTCCAAGAAGAAATTGGAAACTAATTATTTAAAATGGTATAGAGTCTCCTATTCAAGCAAGATACAGTGGTACTTCTACCTACAAAACGCCTCTACTTACAAACCTTTCTAGATAAGAACCGAGTGTTCAAGATTTTTTTGCCTCTGCTTACAAACCCGAGCCTCCAAAACTGTAACTGGAAAGTCAGGGAGAAGCCTTTGTGGAGCCTCTCTATGAATCTCCTGGGAAGAAACAGGGCCAGAAAAAGTGGGGAGAAGTCTCTCCTATCTTCTGGGAGGAAACAGGGCCTCCACCCTCCCTGTGGTTTCCCCAATCGCACACATTATTTGCTTTTACATTGATTCCTATGGGAAAAATAGCTTCTTTTTACAAACTTTTCTACTTAAGAACCTGGTCACGGAACGAATTAAGTTCATAAGTAGAGGTTCCACTGTATTTGATTAGAACAGTGTTTCCCAACCTTTTTTGAGCCGCAGCACATCATTCATATTTTCAAAATTCTGGGGAACACTGAACAGGGGGGGAGGCGGGGGGGGGGGGGCTAAAGAAAAGTTTGGACAAAAAAAATATCTCTTCCTCCATTTAACTCTATTTCTCCCTCCCTCTTTCTCTCTCTTCCTTCCTTCCCTTCTTTCTCTCTCTCCATCCCTTTTTCTTTCTTTCTTCCTCTCTTTTTTGCTCTCTTTCTCTCTCCCTCCTTCCCTCCCTCTATGTCTTTCCCTCTCCCTCCTTCCCCCCTCTCTTTCTCTCTCTCGCTTTCTTTCCCTTTCTTTCTCTTGCTTTCTTTCTCTCTCATTCTCTCTCCCATCCTTTTTCTCTCTCTCTCTTTCACCACGCCGGCAACAGAGAGAAAAAGAAAGAGAGAACCGGAGAGAGAGTGGAGGGCGCCGTTGTCTTCACCTCCGCCCGCCGGCTCTGCAGCTAAGAGGCAGCAGCCATCAGCCCCCTCGCCCTCCCAGACGTCCCCAGCACCCGGCCACGCACCGCCTCCCGTTAGCCCGGCCGACTTTTCCCTGCTGCCGTTTTCTCTTCATGGCGCAAAGCCACACAGTCCCGGACTCCCGGATCGCTCGCTTCTCCAGCCAGCAAGCCGGCTGCCTGGAAAAGCATCGCGCTTTTTCAATGCGCGGCGCTTTCCTGGGCAGATGGCTTTGCTGACCAGAGAAGCGAGAGATCCGGGAGTCCGGGACTGTGTGGCTTTGCGCCATGAAGAGAAAACGGCTCTGGCAGCAGGGAAAAGTCGGCCATTTTCTCTTCATGGCGCAAAGCCACACAGTCCCGGACTCCCGGATTGCTCACCCCAAGGCAGGAGGCGGCGGCGGAGGAGAGTGGGCGGATCGGGCGGGCAATGGGGCAGGGCAGAGAAGCCAGGGGCGCGTTTGGCCGGAGGCACCGTGAGGAGGCAGGGGTGGCCGCGGCTCCCTTTACTCCTACTGCCGCACCTCCCCGCCCCTGCCTCCTTTTTCCCGCCTTCCTTCTTTGGGGCCCAGCAGGAGAGCGCCATCGGGCAGTAGCCGGGGGACAGCTGCGAGTGGGAGCTCCAGGTCGGAGGCACTGGCGGTCCGGCAGCGCCCCGCCCAGCTGGAGCTTCCCTAGGAGCTTCGCGGCACACCTGACTGTGTCTCGCGGCACACTAGTGTGCCACAGCACACCGGTTGGGAAACGCTGGATTAGAAGACCTCCAAGGTAACTTCCAATACTGTTATTCTACGTTCAATCTCTGAATCACATTTCTAGTCAGCTCTTTCTCTAACAACACTTAAGAAGTTTTCCCTCAGAAGAGAGAAGAAAATACAAGATAACAAATGTATTATAAGATCAAAAACCTCTTATATAAACCCCTTTTGAAAATAGTTATCCTGGAAAAAGAAGCAGCTTTCAGAAGAGAAAACATTCCTTCTGCTGTGACCTGCCTTCAGAGTGCAAAACATTAAATACCAGCCACCCAATACCCAAAGTAAACTTCCTTCACTTAAGCTGAACTAAATATACTTAGTGACTTGTAGAATGTTTTCCTAAGCGTATTTTCCTCTGAAATAACTCCAACGGAATTTAATTCAATTGCACTCCCAATACCTACATTTCAGATTGCAGGACAAGTACCTCAGAACAGAATTGATACAATGTATTTAATTGTACATGTATCTTTTGTAGTGTATCTGTATATGCAGCTAAAACAATCAAATTCATATGTAAATAGAATGACTGAAAAATTAAATGAGAACATTACTGCATGAGTAGGATGAACTGAGAAGAAAATGCAATAATTTCATAAAATATCATTCAACAATTAGTATCTCAGTAACCATGTAAACTGTACCATAATAAAGCTTATAATGAAAGGGACACGGTTTATGTCCATCTCCCCTTTTGACTTAGTCTTTTATCATCTTATTATTTGAAAGTGAATAATAACTGCTTGACTTAGTCTTAGTCAAACTAATGTCATAGTTTGTCATTTTATTCAATTGTGACAAGCTAATTATCCCAATTATCAATCTTTTGAAACACTTTGTTTGCCATAAGATGCATTATAATGTACCGTAAAGCAATTGTATAATTGTAACCAATCAAATCAGATGATAAATATTCTATTGCACCCTCAAATGTATCAGAATGATGTGGAAACATGTCAACTCAATAACTGGCACAAGCCCATTTCATAAAGATAAATTCTATTTTATCAGAATTGAATGTACAGCAATTATGCAAATGTAGGTGTGATTTAATCTCCACAATCATCTATAACAAATAAATGTGTACATGTATATATTGTGTATGCATGCGTGAAGAGTACTCAGATCAAATTTTTCTGAAAAGTTTATTTTGTATGGACATGTATTTTGTTGCATCACTACTATTTTACAAAACAGGACACAAACAAAATAATATAACCGGAGGCTGTTTTACAAGCTTGCAGATTGTTTCTATTTTGATCATTCACTGTGCATGCATGAGAACAGTACACAGATGCACAACGGTGAGTATGTTTGTATAACCAACTTTTAGCAGAAATTTTAAATTCTAAGTTTTTCATATCCCAGTTTCCATTACTGCAGCAGCAGTAATTTGTGTCTACAACATAGATGACAGAAGTCACTACGTGTCATGCCAGAATAGATAAGAAAGCGAGAAACAGACGCACTAATGGCCAAACACATTCTACAAAGATGCGGGCAATTAGGAAAGCTGACAGAAATATGGTTAGTGATAGGCCCATTTCCCAAAAACAAAAATATTCACTACAGAACAGCAGAGGCAGGGTGGCATGAGATAGAAAAGAGAAAGAAACTGCCACAGGCTGGAAAGATCCACTTACTGACGCTGCCACAGACTGCCATGCAGTATTCCTCAGTGTCAAAGTTGTTTCGGTTTCCACCACATCCGCCGTAAAAGAATTGGGCACATTTTCCTTCAGTCACATCAAAGTACCAGCGGGAGATCATTGCTCGGCAAGGACCAGTCTCAGCTTGTTCAGAGCACACTTCTAATTATAGGAGATGTGGAGGAACTACATTTAGCATGAAAGTGGAATTGTTAATTCTATTCTATATACGTTTATTTGTATGTGTAGATATGTCTCTACATATTTTCCAGGAAACAAAAAATTAGAAGTGGCTTTTCAATGAAGAAGTTGTAAACCTTTATTATAGCATCAATAAAACTTTACTGCTTCAAGTTTCACTCTTTAAATTAAAACATAGTGTTGTTGTTTTAGGTCAGGGAAGATTTGAACTGAAGACAGTTGATTTTATGAAAAATGCTCTGTGTCCCTTTGTTACGAAACCATCTCCCAGAATGAAAAATGCTGAGATTCAAATTCAACTACATGTTAGTGTTAACTATCAAATAAACAGTGTCCCACATCTGTGGAGGAGGGAGAAGCAATAATCCTTTAAAAAAGTTACAGAACACATAGTCTTATTTACCTTCTATTATTTTTGTTATTTTTAATTATAGCCATCTATTTCAAAATACAGGGTCTGGGTAGCCTATACAATGCTTCATAGCTAGTTTTTATTTAGGTTTTCAGTTTTATATATTTTTAGATTAGAAATAATTATTCAGATCACTTCACTCTACTTGATCTCATAATCAATAATACTATTTGGATAAGCTTTGCTATTTCTTCATCTTAATTGAAGTGGTATTTTCTATTACCAACACTTCAGTATTCTTAAAAAGGATAGTATAAACTTTGTCATATAAACAGCTTGTTCCAGTTGTTCTTGCTAACTGCAAAAGTATATATAAACATATGAATAGTGCAAAAATACATTTTCTTCAAAATATCCCCTTCCTTTTAATTTATTAACGAAACCATACCACCTGCTTTGATATGAAATATTATTTTAAAAAAACATCTATGTCTGTTAGGGCTATATGAATTGGTAAGTTATATAAGAAAAAAGTAACACTTTTTTGCCAAAAAAGAAAACAAGTAAAATACTAGTTGTGGAAGTGTGCAAAATATTTTAATATGCCAGAAATATGACCCAATGACCTTTCTTAAAAGTGGAGATAAGCTTAACAAAACATCTGAATATGGCACTCCAGTTTCCTCTATTTACAAGAAAGGAAAGAACAAAGCCAGAGTGAATATTAGGTGGAAAGGGCTGCTGATGGTTTAATATTAAACTGCAGCCAGTTTAAACTGCAGCCAGTAACTCGTCTAAACTGGTCAAAATAAGTTTCATGCACACAGATATTGGAATATACAGCTCAGCATTCAAAATTGAGTTCCCAGGGTAAATTTTATTAATAATAAATTATCAATAATTAATTATTAAAAATGCAAACTAAAAATTATCTGTAATATTTATATTTAAAGAACAAACAAATATTTGTAATATTTTGGTTAAACAATTAAAACTAATGCAATAACCTAATATAGAAATTGTGTGTAGTGCAGAGAAAAATCAAAAAGAAGAAAATAACTCCCCCTTTACATCCTCAGCAAGTATAGTCAACATTAATACCTTATCACTGTCTTTTAAAATATATACTCGTGCTTTCTCCTGACAAAGGATTAAAAGAGGCAGTGCCCTTTGAAAAGGCAAAATTATTATTTTGGAAAGAGCTCTGGAAGAGGCTACTTTCACCCCCACAGCATTGGTTGAATTACTTCAATCTGGGCTCTTTGGGCTAACACTGTGGGATTGCTCACACTATACACTAAAGGCAACCATCCTAGACCTGCCTCAGTTGGCACTCAAGGTTTTCTACACTGAGCAGCTATAGCAAATGCACTGTGCGTAATCCCCAAACCAATCAGCCTATAAAACTTTGATCAGTGCTGCAGGAGAAGGCAGCTACAAAGAACCTTCCTTTATATTTCTAGGGGGGGGGAAGATTAAAGGATACCCAAATTTGTGCAAAGGAGGTGGCTTTTTGGATATGGTGAAATCAAATAGCTTGCATGACTTGAATCTACTCATTTAAGCAAATCTATTCCACTTCATAGTGTATTATTAACAGATATGTTGTCACAAGATCAAAACTGAGAAAATAAAAACAGCAGAATACAAGTCTGGGAAAAATTATTTAGAGAGAAATGTATCATGGCCAATAAAATAGTCCTTAAAAAACTATTCCATATTCTCAAAACAAAGGTTTATATCAACTATCCTTCAATTACAAATATCCCAGCATGGACAGATTATCTTGAGAAGATGATAGTGTATATACAGTATGTAGTCTAAGACATTTATAGAATTAATTAATTTTCATTTTCCCCCTAGTCAGATTAAAACTTGCCTTTTCTACCTAATTTCATTTATTTACACCAAAGGTGGGTTCCTCCGGATTCAGACCGGATTGCCAAAACCAGTAGTGACCCTCTGGCGACGTCATTGAACTGGATTGGCCAGTGCAAGTTCATGCCCGCTGCTATCTTTTGAGGGGGGATTTTTTTGGGGGGTAAATCAATGGGGAAGGGAAGTAGAACTCACCCGATTTACACCAAATCAATATGATACAGGCACTATTAAATACATTTTAATAGCAATGTGAAATAAAAAGTCTCTCATAAAGTATCATACACACAAATGAATAACAAATGACTCAAGAGATGTCATGCAGAACTACTTCATATTCAGTTGTTGACTTAAATATAAGGCTGAAATGAAAAAAATAAAATATAAAAAATGTAAAAATGTAAACCAAACCAAACTACTTATAAGATGTTTGGCTTTTAGAAAACTAGTACACATTCCATTTCTAAAAAGAAATAAACATTTTCCACAAAATGGTAATGCTACAAGAAATACAAAATTAGCTTCATGCCAAACCAAAAGGAAAAATAAACCCCTTTCCATAGTTTCAAGAACTTTCTCAAACTTCAAAAGCTTTTTGCTTTCTATATATTTTAACATATCACTTTATAAAATTTAAGGATCCCAAATAGTTATCTCTGCATTGAAGCACTAGTATTGAATAAAGCACATGCAATAAAGAATCCCGAGCAAGATTACTGAACCCAGGAATCATTTTTACCTGTCATAATGTTTTACAGCTATTCTTGAATACAAAATTCTTAAAACTAAATCAATGGTTCCAGACATATTCTATTTTGTTTCAATCTTTTAAATCATATTGACCATAGGTGGAGAGATGTTATGCCTCCAAATTTCATAGAATATTTGATACTTAATTCAGTGTTTCTGCACATCGAGACAAAACATCAAGAGAAATGATTTAAATAAATGAAGCATATTAGAACTTGTGAATATTTCTGAATAATTTACAGGTATTAAACAAGTTTTACAACAGTTTTTTATTGTCTACTGTTTAAGAAAGAACTGAATTTTAAAAGACGATTTCTTAATTTTTATTAAAATATTGCAATGAGGCTACCCAGAACAATAAAAAGTCAATAAATGAAGGTGGGGGGAAACCCTTCTCTGTATTACAACAAGGTAGCTTAGGTGGTTTGTATGGGCTGCACAGGGAGAGGTAGCACCTCTGGTATAGGGGTATGTTTTGTCCTTTTATGGCAGCTCATTTAGGGCAGCTTTTAGGGCAGTTCATTCACCTTTGGTCCCCACCTGTCACTCAGATCTCATCTGTGACTCCCAGTAGCTGTAGCATGCACAGCGGCGATACCCTGGGCAACAGCTTTGACAGGCTTGCCAAACCACGCTGAGAGTAGCCTATGCGTCATTGACCTTCGGCAAGATAGGGACTTGTCTATACCGAGCATGTGAAGACAGGTTCCTGTGGACTGAGCAGATGAAACCTACTAGAATAGATCAACGGTCATGAAGGCGGTCTCTGCAAGCAATATGGTATGCTAAGAGCAAAACAAGACACAGAAGATGCCCTGGTCAACTACTAGGAGAAGGAAAACTCTGACTGCAAACCTCTACTGCCTTGTGGCTATATCCATAATCGGAAAAGGCTTCAGGAGTAAACCTTGAGACCCAATCCGGAGTCTGAGTCCCGGAAGCAGTTTGTGATTGTGTACAGTCAAGTTCTGATAACTCCTGCGACGTACTTGAACCAATCGTATTGGCCTTTGCAATTCCATTGGATTATAATTATTGGATTATTTCAGAGACATGGATAGAGGGGATCTGCTGCTTGGGTAACAGTCTATCCTCCATACTAACCTACCCAGGTCGTGCTCTGGGGAATCCAGAGCATGATACCATGATCTTTTGAGACTGAAGGATGCCAATGCAAAGCTTAGAGTGAAGAGCTAATGACACCAACTATTAGAGATCTTTATAACTGAAATGTGATTTCAATTTTACAGGTGAGGAATGAAGAGCTAAGACATCTCTGAATGGCCAGAGATCAGATGGTGGCTAAAATCAAAAACTGGTACTATAAGTAGATCAGAACATTTCTGAATAAAGATAGGAGATTACCCACTTGGGCTCTGGATGGTTACCCTTCACAAGGAAATAGGATAGCAATTTCCCATGGGTTTGAATGTCAGTAGATGAAGGAAATAATCAGGCTATCAACTGCAATAAAGACTTGCTGAATCTGCTAACTCATTTTCAAAGCACTTTTGGAAATTACCTTAGAACTCAAAATAACAGAATTGGAAAGGACCTTGGAAATCTTCTGCTCCAATGATTGTTCAACTTCCAATGACAGAGCACCCATAGTGACTGGATGCAAATGTTTCCACTGATTGTTTGCAGTGTCAGGAAATTTCTCCTTCATTCTAGGTTGGATCTTTCTTTAACAATCTTCTATCTGCTGATTCTTGACCTGCCCTCAGGTGCTTTGGAGAATAGTTTGACCTCCTCTTCTCTGTGGCAGTCTCTCAAATATTGTAAGACTGCTATCATGTCACCGTAGTCCTTATTTTTGTTAGATTACACAAATCCAGTAACTGCAACCATTCATTGTATGATTTAGCTTCCAGTTTCCTCATCATCTTTGTTCATTTTTCTCTACATTCTTTCTAGAGTCTCAACATCTTTTTATTGTAGCGACCAGAACTGAGTTGAATATTCCAAGTATGGCCTCACTAGTGTAGTATAGAGCAGTATGCTTGTGATTTTTATGCTATCCCTCTGTTGATGCAGCCTAAGATTGAGTTGACTTTTTTTGCAGCTGCAGCATAATGCTGGTTCACATGTAAGTGGTTGTCCACAAGGGCATCTAGATCTCTTTCACAATTACTGCTGATAAGCAAAGTACGACCTATACTATACCTGTTCATTTGGTTTTTCTTTCCTAAGTGTAAGAGCTTACTTTTCTCACCACCAAATTTAACTTTGTTGATCTAATGTGCAATCAAGTCTATCAAGATCCTTCTGTCTTGAGTCTATTCTTCTAAAGTGTTGGTTATTCACTCTAGCTTGGTATCTGCAAATTTGGCTGCAAACTATGACAACAGTATTTTCCCTATCCCCTAATTCAGTGATTTTCAACCTTTTTTGAGCTGCGGCACATTTTTTACATTTATAAAACCGTGGGGCACATTGAGGGGGGGGCGGCTAAAAAAAGTTTGGACAAAAAAATTCTCTGTTCCTTTTGCTCTATTTCTCTCTCCCTTCCTCTTTCTCTCCCTCTTTTTTCTCTCTCCATCCCACTTTCTTTCTCTCTTCTTTCCTCTTTTTTGCTCTCTCCCTCCTTACCTCCCTCTGTCTTTCTCCCACCTTCCCTCCCTCTCTTTCCCTCCCTTGCTTTCTTTCTTTCTCTTGCTCTCTCTCTTGCTTTCTTTCTTTCTCTCTTCTCTTTCTCTCTCTCTTGCTTTCTTTCTCTCTCTGTTTTCTTTCTCTCTCTCTCTCTCTTGTTTTCTTTCTCTCTCTGAGCTTCGCGGCACACCTGACCATGTCTCGCGGCACACTAGTGTGCCACGGCACACTGGTTGAAAAACACTGCCCTAATTTAGTCACTTTGTGAAAAAAAATGTAGTAAGGCTTGTCTGGCATGATCTGTTTTGACACTCCCATTTTCTTGTTTCTAGGTATTTGCATATTCATTGCTTAATTATCTTTTCCAGGATTTTTCCAGGCATTGACGTTAGGCTGGTTTGTCTGTAATTTCCTGGATCTACTTTCACCTTTTAGAAGACTGCAACCACATCAGCTGTTTTGTAGGACTCCGATGGTTTCTGGTGCTCCAGGAGCTTTGAAATATTTGGTTCAATGATATTGAGTTCACATCTGCCAGAATGTGAACCCTGAGATGTAATAAATCTGGTCCTGGTGATTTGAACTCATGTATAGTGGATTGGTGTTCTTTTACCATTTTCTTGCCTACTTTATCTTGCAATCTTTATTTTATTTTACAATACTGTTTTTGATAGGTTGGATTATTATTATTTTTATGTAAAGACAGATGCAAATAATTAATTAAACAATTCCACTTGCTCTCTACTACCTGTCACTTCCTTGCCATCTTCTCCCATTAGTTGACCATTTCTTTGACTTCAATCTGGTTTTTCTATGTTGAAAGCAACTTCATTATTTTTGACATTTGTTAGAAGTCTTTCTTTATTCTGAACCTTAGCTTTCCTGATTTCATCTTTGCAGATTTGGGCTTTTTGTTAGTAGTCTGTTTAGTCCTGTGTCCCTCTTTCCATTTTTTATTCTTTTTGTCTCTGTTTATCAGAGAGTTCTTCATGCAAGCATGCTGGTTTCATTGGAAGTCTCTTATTTTTCTTTCTCAATGGTACTGTGCTAGAGTACAGAGTTTTCAGAGCTTCCCAAGTTTCTTCAGTTGTTTTCCTCTTTAAGATTTCATTTATGTAATCCTTCCTAAATTCATCTCTAAACTTGTGGATATCAGCTCATTTATTATCTTTAAACACCCATTTAACTATTCATTTGTGCTCGTGTTATGTTGAATTCCAATATGACAAAGTCAATCTCCTCCAAACCTCCCACAATTTCAAATCCCTCTGTTTGGTTGAGTAGTCTGTTACACATATGGTAACCTCATTTCCTTTTCCCATTAATGCAAATACATTCAGGAAGGTCTTCATCCTTGGTTGTTGTTACATTTCTGTAGATATATAGTTATTTCTTACAAATTATGTGACTCTAACTTCTTTTTGTTTGATTTATTTGTTTTGAACAATTTAAATCTTTCTTGCATTATTTTCCAGTCATGGGTTTCATTCCACTAAGTTTCAGTAAAGGCAACAATGTTGTATCTAGACTTCAAGTTCACACTGTTTGTTCCTTATACTTTGAGTGTTAATATATAGACATCTGAGTCCAATTTGACCAATCCTGTGATTGTTTCTTGTTTTGTGTCTGAGTTTCCCTCTTTCTCACCACTTGGTTGATTGCCTTGAGGTATATACTTGGGATTAGGTCCAAATTTTTTAAAAATAAAAACTACCAAAAAACCCTGTGTTATTAAAACCTTCAATAAAAGTTATTAAACACATAGAAATGTGGTTTTCTTTCTTGAGGGCGTAAGTTGAAAAATATACAGAACTATTGGATTTAACATAAATAAAGTAATCCAACTTTAAAAATAGTCTTTACAAAACCCATGCAAATATAACACAAGCATATTTTCCCATTTTAAATATGGTATGTTTCACTATCCCTTTATTATCAGTTTCTTCTCAAAATAATGTCACAGGGATTCTTATATGAAGCCATAAGCAGTCAATAAAGGTGCTACAGTTCAGGGTCTCCAATCTTAGCAACTTTAAACCTGACAGACTTCAATTCCCAGAATTCCCCATCCAGTTTTGCTGGATGGGGAATTCTGGGAGTTAAAATCTGCCAGGCTTAAAGTTGCCAAGGTTGGAGACCCCTGTTATAGTTACAGACCTCGGAAGAAATAATGAATCAAAGAGGCTCTGATTTGATGACATTGCAAAAAAAAAACCCTATTAAACACAGCTTTACATGTCATCCAGGGGTATATCTGATTATAAAGTTTCATTAATTTAACAGGAATGAAATCCAACTAAGTTATTATGTCACCTTCTTTCTCCATTTGCCAAGGTGAGAGGCTGAGGTGACTAATGGGTATAGTGATGTCACTTGTGCTGTGCACTGCCCCAACAGTTTCTATTGCCAATTTAAGGGAGATGGCCATTGCTGCAATGAAAGCAGAGTTGAAGCCCCTGTTATTTAACTCGTGTGGAAGATGACAAAAAATGGAGTGCAAAACTCCCATGGCAGACTGGGCCAAACCCCCTCCATGATCAATGCCACAGCCCCAATGCCCACCAAAACGGCCAGAGTTGCAGCTTTGATGAATTTTCAGATTCTCTGGATGATTGACAAGAAGTCCTAAACTCACTCAAGCAAAGTCTTTACACTTTGAATCCAGGAGACCAATGTTTTGCCACATCTGTCCTGCTGAGGACTGAGTCGAAGCTGGGTCTTAGAAGGGCAGATCCTGGCAAAAAGGGTGGACGAGGACAACCCATCCTGAATGCTGGCTCCACCCACGATGGAGAAAGAGTAACTTTCATTTATTTCTTGCCAATGGGCAAAAAATAACATGCTGCCACCTGTTCTGGTTTCTGGTAGAAGTTTAGTAATTACAAATAACTCTCATTAAATGCATCATTTCATGAATAAAGCAACTCCGTTTATTTCTCTCTTCTCTTGTACTTCAACACATTTCCGACATCAAACGGTCCGTTATCTCTCTTCTAGCCGCATTCCTCACATTCTTTTTCCTGCTTAACTTAGACAAGATTTATTTCCTGAATACATAGCTATAAAAAACAGCCACTCTGACTAAATACAATACAAAATACTTCGGCTTACTTTAGCGTGGCGGAAAACCCCTCCATAATTCTTTTCGGCAATGTTGAAACTCCACTCTTCTTCTCCACTAGCCCCCTGACGTGCCAATTACCTCACTACAATATTTAACCCATTCCTCTCCTTAATATCTTCTTCCAGACCTTTGCTCTCTATGTTTCTGAATTATTCTGAATTTAGGATTAACCCAACGTGCATCTGATTCTCCCTCGCTAGATCCTGAACTCATAGCCCCATCCTGTGGTTGGCCTCCCACCTGTTCTACTACCTGTAACCCCGGGCCCCCCACTACTTCATAAACACTATCTGAATCTGAGTCCTCAATATCTTCATCATCCTCCAACTGATCAAGAGTATGTACAACAGCCACCTGTCATCTTTCAGGCACGAGTAACACTGTTATGTTCTCTAAAATGGAAGCATATTTGTTCTATAAAAAATATTTTGGCTGCCACTTCCTAAATATTGTTTCAAGAAATTATGATAAATAAAAATATACCAGGCTTTTATTTTCTTATATGACCACCCTATTCACTTGTGACCAAAGGCACAAGTTCAGACCTAGGATTTTATATTTTACAATTCATCGAAAAATCTCAAACCATGTTATTCTTGGGGACAGTGTCCAGACTGTCCATGTCTGAATTCAGAAAAAATGCTAAGTGGAAAATGTTACTAAGATTACAGATTTGGGACAATAATTACAAGACTAATTCCAATGTGTTTTGCACATCTTGATTGTGGTTAGTAAAGAAAGTCCTTTAGGAATGCTGGAAGAGGAAATGAGGGTAAAGCCCATGGTTACTGTGGCATCTCTGGTTAATGATGTTCAATCTCCAGGAAGTGTTTAAATCACTGTTTACTGCCTTCCCTCCATGAATGTTTAAATCCAAACAAGAGTTTTGTTCTAGTTAGAGAAAAAATAGATTTCTCTTTCAAATAGAATACAGAATTCCATAAAATATGTTCAATTCAATTCTACTCTACTGTACTCTACTCTGCTCTATTCTATTCTCGATTTTTCTGGTTGACCTCTCTGCTAAAGGGTTTCACTTTATGAGCAAGAGTTGGCCGCTGATAGTTAATGTTGCATTTTAACTATTTTAATTCCTAAAGGTGCTCTGGCACCCTGGCTGATTTGTAACTCCAGTCTGCAGGTATTTCTAATGTAATGATTGGTATTTAGGGCAGCTTTTTTCAAGCAAAAAAGCTTTTGGTATTTTTGTACAGGTAATTCTTGACAACAGTTCATTTAGCGATCATTCAAAGTTACAGTGGCACTGAAAAAGGTGACTTATGACCACTTTTCACACTTATGAGCATTGCAGCATCCCCACGGTCAAGAGAGGCCAGGCGAGAAGCGCCCCTTGACGTGAATGACCTTGAGTTGGCCACACCCATCAAATCACATCACCATCTGGCTACGCCAGGTGCACATAGTGCTGAAAAAGTGGGGGGTGGTTTGTTTTTGTTTTGGGTATACATTTTTTATTGTTTTTCACACCTCACAGAAATTCCAATTTACATACCTCAAATTAAAATATAATACAATACATTATCAAATGCCAAATTCTTAGTCAAATTAATCAATTTTTTCTAATTATTTATCCAATTTATTCTGGTATATATCATTCATCCTGTGCTACCTCCTTTCCAAATACTATCATCCGGATTTTAGACATTGTTCTTCGCTTTCATTTGTATTTAAAGTGCTATAGCTATCTAAATTTCTCTTGGCTATTTGCTATTTTTCATAACTGTCCCATCGTGCTTCAGTCCCTTTCTAGCGTTCTTAGCAAACACATTCCTACTTTCATTTTAAAAACCCTCATTTTATCGTAGCTGCCCTTAACAATAGAAATATCTGAATTTACTTCTCTTTAAAAACCCAGGAAGGAAAGAACAAAAAAGAAAAAAAGAAGCAGCACTATTCATATCGTATTTTAATCTATACATAGAAGGGTTGTTGTTAGAGATTTTAAAATGTATTTCCTACTCAATTCATTTCTTTTACTTCTTTCATTATATCAGTATATTGTTTCTACTTTAACAGATCAAAATAAATATAAATCATTATTATTCCATTATTTTGTGCAAAAAGTATCTTCCATTAAAAAAAGACCAATGTATTAGCATTCTTCCCTAATCTAGATATTTACCACTGCCATTCTTAGTGTGATAATCTCCCCTAATCTATAAATTCCACTGCCAATCCCAGTGTAATTATCTTCCCTAATCTGTGTGTCACTATCATATCAGTGCAATAATCTTCCCTATTCTAATTATTGTCACTGCTGAATGCAGTGCCATAATCTTCCCTAATCTATATATTTCCCTAATCTATATATTATCCCTAATTCTAAATACCTTCCACTATCGAACTCAGTGTCATAATCTTCCCTAATCTATTCATTTTGACTCTTCCTTGTTTCATCTATCTTTCCTTATGATGCCTAACATAATTAGTGCTAATTATTGTCCTATATTAATCCTACTCCTGGTATTATACCTCTCTTCCCTTTTCTTTTCCCCCTTCCTCCTATTTTATTTATCACCATAAATCAGATAGGCAATTTATAATTCAATCAATAAGAAGAAAAAGGAGAAAAGAACAAAAAAGAAAAGAGAAAAAGAAAACCATCCAAAAATAATCATTATCAAATTTCATCTATATTACGCACAATAATCTGAGCTATTTTCAATTTTCTCATTTATAAGCCATTAAATTTTTTCCACTTCTACAATCATTTGCTTATATATTTGTATACTGTATATGTATAGAGTACAGTGATCTCTCGGTTAGCGCGGGGGTTACGTTCCAAGACCTCCCGCGCTAACCGATTTCCGCGTTATACTGGATGCGGAAGTAAAAACCACCATCTGCGCATGTGCGCCATTTTTTTCATGGCCGCACATACGCAGATGGTGGAGTTTGCGTGTGGGCGGCGGGGAAGACCAAGGGAAGGTTCCTTCAGCCGCCCAACAGCTGATCTGCTCCGCAGCGCGGAAGCAGCGAGGAGCCGAAGATGGGGTAAAGGCAAAGGGGAAACCCCATCTTCGGCTCCTCGCTGCTGCCGTGCTGCGGAGCGGATCAGGTGTTGGGTGGCTGAAGGAACCTTCCCTTGGTCTTCCCGCCGCCCAGGCAAAGGGGAAACCCCAAGATCGCTTGCCGCTTGCCGCTTGCCGTATTGCAGCTTGGAGCCTTGCTTCGCCTCCTTCGCTGCAATACGGCAAGCGGCAAGCGATCTTGGGGTTTCCCCTTTGCCTGCGGAGCCGCTCATCTAGGGGGGCGTGGACCGGCAAGGTGCCCTCCGCTCTCTCTCTTTCTCTCCCTGTTACCGGTGTGGTATAAGAGAGAGAAAGAAAGAGAAAGGAGGGCGACTTGCCAGTCCACGCCCCCCTGGATGAGCGGCCCCGCATGGCCCCAGCGCCGGACTCCGCCGTTGCCTCCGCCTCTGCAGCTGAGAGGCCACGTCCACCCCCTCCTCGGTGTCCCCGGCACCCAGCGTCCCCACGCCGCCTCCACCTCCCGGTAATGCACCCGACCTCTGCCTCTCTCTTTCTCTCTCATATACCACGCCGGCAACAGGGAGAGAAAGAGAGAGAGAACTAGCGTGGACTTATTTTTTATTTTTTAATATTTTATTTTTTTAATTAATATTTTTTGAAAAACCGCGTTGCAGCGTTTCGCACTAATCGAGACCGTGCTAATCGAGGGATCACTGTATATGTATTTTCATTAGTAAACTCCCATAAGATTAAAATATTAATAAATCCAATTCATTATGCATACTCAATACTTTTTATAATTTATAACTGAGAGGAGAGAAAAGAGAAAAAGAAAGTGGCTTTTAGTGTCTTCTGGATTTTCTTAAAAGTATTTTAATTTTCTTAAAAGTATTTAATTCTTAAGAGTATTTAATTTCAAATTATATTGTTTCAATGTGATTTCAGTCAAATCAGGCAGTCCAAAATGCAATTTCAATCAAATCAAAGAGTCCAATCAGATCAGATCAATTCAAATTAGTTCAGTTCAATTCAGTTCAGTTCAGTCCAGTCAATTTCATCTTGAATATTTTCTTCCTTCCATGCATTAGCTGATCCATCTTCTCATAGCCAAAATATCAAAGTCTTTAAACATACAGCAAACTGCCATATTTCCTCCGGCCATACGGTGTCACTAGATAATCAATTTTCCAAGTCTTTTCTGGATAGCTAATTTATAGATCCTTCTGGTATTTTAGTGGCTTGTTCTTCCGGTATTGCATTTCTCTTTGTTTATAAAGGAAAAGAAAAATAAAGCTTCCACAGCAGAAATTCAAGGTTCCAAATTCCAAAAGGCAAATTTCAAAGAAGGCCAATTAGATAGCTAGAAAGAATCGAATGATGGGTAATTCGCTACTTTTCAAAGCTTCCACTGAAATGCCATATCACACAGATAGCTTGCCTTCTTCAATCTCAGGCCATTTTTACTCCATCCAGCTACCAAGCACAAAAACAAAAAGTCTAAAATCCCATTCAGGCACTCTCTGCTTACCACCATAGACAGGAAATCTCTTCTTTCCCTCTGTAAGTAACTCCTCCAACTCTCTTTCCAGATGCAATCATTCGGCTACCATCCTGGCGTCGCGTTGTCTTCGCAGCTGTGTCGGCACGGGCAAGGCTGCCTGTCTGGCTTCACCACAGCTGGTGCAAGACAAGCCAGTTTGCCAAGTGGGGCATGCCGGCCCGCCAGGCCTCTGGCAGCGTCCCATGCATCACTCTCCCTGCAGGAGAGATTTGGTCTGGTCCAAAAGGACCAGAACCCCCGGGCAATGAGAACTCGGGGACATTCTCAAGAGAGAGGGAATAATCCCCACTGCTGCGGCAATCAGACCCCGCCCCTTCTCTGAAAAAAGTGATTTTTGAGTGATCCTCGCTGTTACGACTAATCTCACATTTTACATTTTATCCCCTATCTTATCACTGTGAAGAAAAGCACCACAGTTATGAAATGAGTGACACAGCTGTTAAGAATGCTGCAACAGGCATAAATGTGAGGCTGGTCATAAGTGTGAGGACTAGTTGTAAGTGCGAGGACCGGTCATAATTCATTTTTTCAGCCCTCTGAATAGTCCCTAGGCATGTAGCCATGCCCACCTGGTCACATGACCAACTAGCCAAGCCCACCCAGGCACATGACGAAGCCAAATAAAAAACACCCACAGAACCGGTTGTTACAAATTTGAATCCCACCACTGTTTATTTCCAATTATGCTTTCCAAAAACTATTCTTGACTTATTTCTGCTATATTTTCTCTATGCTTCAATTCAAAGATCTTCATGGCTATATGCTTACAAAAAAAGAATCTATTATGAATTTTTCAAAATTCATCAGACAAAAAAAATCCAAAACCTGAATTTTCAAGAAATAGGATATAGCAATTTTCATGAGACAAAAAGGTGAAATATATGTTAATGTTTGCCTGAAAGGTATTTTAGTACAGGTGTAGATATGAGAAACCATTCATTCATTTTATTAGACCCTTGTAATAAAATAGTAAAATTAACATTATTTTACAAAATTTAATATTTTTTAATATTTCTATTATATATATATATATATATATATATATATATATATATATATATATATATATATAATGTAAAATTATCTTTATCTGCAATACCACTGACTTAAAAGTCCCAGAGAGTCCATGTTTAAAATGAATCTATAAATAATAAGAATACAGGATTCTTGACTGAGGTCCTGCAAAACACAGAGATTCAATTTATTTTCCATTACCACCAATCATACTTTCTAAGAATTCTTGAAAAGCAATCTCAATACATTTAGAGCAAATCAGACTAGAGAAACCTTGGTTTATAAAGCATTGTTACAGCAGAAGCTTATGTAAATATATAATGATCAAATCAGCTGATTTTTAAATTTTTATTGAATTGACATTTGTATCCTCTATTTCAATGGGGAATAAATCTACAAGGAAAAAAGGCAACATATTAAATCTCCTAGTCTATTTTTGTTACACGCTGACCATTTTTTCAGCTTTATTTAAAACGATGACCTTACTGATATGAATCCTTCCTATTTCATACCTTACTAAATATGTTTGTCACATGCTTGATTCTATTTTGAATTAAAAGTTCACATCTATTTTAATTCTCTATATACCAATGTGCAGAAAGATGAAAAATCTTGATTCATTTTTTCTTTGCTTTTGGAAAGACTGAGATGGCAAAAATATAAATGGAGCACTTAATTTTTACATTATAGGAGAAACACATGATAAAAATGACAACAGTTGTACACTTTTAATACAATAGTAAGGGGCGAATATGCCCTGTGAAAAACAGTTTTTCAGACCTTATGCCTAAAACATCTTACCTCGAACCACCTCTTCCACAGACTCAGTAGTGGTAGTGGTAGTAGCAATGCTGGTTGTTCTTTCAGTGGCTTCCTGGTACTGATCTTCTGTAACTTCTTCAGCCTCATCACCATCTTCGTCATCATCGTCATCATCAGTATTTTCATCTTCTACATCTGTAGTATCCCCTTCTGCAAGCTGCTCTTCTGTTACTTTGTCATAACTGCAAACAACAGATTTGGTCAAATTTCTGATATTGCTAATTCCATCATAGCATGGAACAAATATGGCCTTACTTAAATTGGTCATCAAAAGAAAGTCATCATCATAAAATCATTTTGTTCCTTAATAAGCAATGGTATGACATAAATACCATGACGTATGAAATTTTATTCAAAATTAAGTCTCGAACTTCTTGAATGTTTGACAAGCTTCAATATCTAAGAATATAATGTTCTACTTTTATATTTTACACTAACAGTTGATATCACAAAGGACAAGGTTTATACATAATAACTACAATTACTACTATAGCTGTCTATAGTGTTTGAGGGAAATTACATTTGAAAGTTAAATTATTGCTTTACATCAATACCAAGTTTTATTATACTTCAATATGAGGTAAACTACCTGTAGGTGGAATACTGATTAAGCATATGCTGTTATTCTTAGTAAAACTGAAACAAAAAACTTACATCATTTAAAATGTGCCATTACAGTTATATTTTTGTATGTTGTATTCGATATCACATTAGAAATGTCTATGATAAAATGAGGCTCGTTCTGATATGGGCATATTCACATTATATTAACCCTACTTTATATATGGCAGCAAACTATGTGGATATAATGGAATTTACAAATACTGTATGAACAATGTTGACTTGCAAAATACAGTAGAACCCCGACTTACGAGACTAATTGGTTCCGGAAGGAGGCTCGTAAGTCGGAACGCTCGTATGACGAAACATTGTTTCCCATAGGAAACAATGTAAAGTCAATTAATCCGTGCAACAACAAAAAAAAAGCGCTGCCGCCGAACGCGGAAGTTAGCGTTCGGCTTCAGGAGACAGCTGCCAAGCGGCGCGGGTGTTTTAAAACGTGGCAGCCGGCCTGGGGGGTTCGGGGGCTTCCCCCCGAGCCCCCCAGGCCGGCTGCCACATTTTAAAACACGCGCGCCGCTTCGCAGCTGTCTCCTGAAGCCGAACGCTAACTTCCGCGTTCGGCTTCAGGAGACAGCTGCGAAGCGGCGCGCGTGTTTTAAAACGTGGCAGCCGGCCTGGGGGGCTCGGGGGGAAAGTTAGCGTTTGGCTTCAGGAGACAGCTGCGAAGCGGCGCGCGTGTTTTAAAAGGTTGCAGCCGGCCTGGGGGGCTTGCCAGCACCCCCCTGAGCCCCCAAGGCCGGCTGCAACCTTTTAAAACACGCGGGATACGAGCGCCAAGGAGCTGTCTCCTGAAGCCGAACGCGGAAGTTAGCGTTCGGCTTCAGGAGACAGCTCCTTGGCGCTCGTATCCCGAATGTGAGCTCGGGAGGCGAACAAAAATGTCGCTCCCCTCCCAGCTCTTATCTCGAGTAGCTCGTAAGTAGAGCTGCTCGTATGTCGAGGTTCCACTGTATCCAATTTAGTACTGTATTCTCCCAAAAACATTTAATAGCATTTCTTCCTCTAGATTTAATTTTGAATTTCACAACAAATTCAACAAATAGAATTACTAGTATATATTTCTCAGGATATCGGATAGTAGCTGACACCTAAGGATTCAAGAGTTTGAATGTAGACCTTTCAGCACAGAAAGCTCTAACATATGGCCTTTCCTTATGTTTTAAATTTATATTTTTTATGAATAAAGAATGTTATGTTATCAAACAGAAACCACAATTGAGAAGAACATATTTATAAATTTAAAAATCCACTCAAGCAATATAGGTTATTGCTACAAAAACAGGTGCATGATTGACTAAGTCCACTGGCTTGATAAAAAAAAAGAGTTGTATAAAATAATAATTGGATCTCAAACTGAACAAGATGTGTTTCTAAGATTTTTTAAAAATATCCATCTCTCTCTGATTTAGTTCTTTAGGATAATTATACCCTACCATCTATTACATAGATACTTAATACCACTAAGGAACCTGGATTCTTTGCCAGCTTATGTCTAGCTCAAACAGTAGTGCATTACCGTCCTTACTTTAACTTTTTTCTATATCATCTTAATTAAGAATTGTAATTACAACAGCAAATTACAATAGTGAAACTTTACAATATTGAACAATTACTTTATTTCACACTATATCCTTATTCTTCAATTAATATAATTTATCACTGGGATAGTGGATTAACAGTGTCATCACATGATAAATGTTTCTCCATTAAAATATATTTATAATGAAGCCATTCTGACAATGGAAAAAATTCCCATTTCTTTTTTTTTTAAGAAATAATTTATTCTCTACCTGAAATTTAGATACTCATTATACTCTTCCATTAAGAGATAATGAAAAAGGCTTTGATTATTCCCACAGGAATCAGAGTTTATACTATTTGATTCAGTTGGATGAACAGAACAAAGCCTTGAACTTAATGGTGATCACTTCATGATAAACTAGATAAACAAGTAATAATTAGAAAAAGTTAAAATTTCTCCAAACTACAAAATATAATTATATGTTAATTGAAATTAGTTACTGCTCTAAAGTATTCCAAGTCTGAAAATCTATTTCTTCCATGAATGAAATTCTAACAAAAAAACATTAAACGAAACAGAAGCAAATTGCCTACAACATTTTACTTTTAAATGCACTGGGAAGCTCAATGTCACCATTTTAATTTGATACAGGCATAAAGCAGTCCCAACTTTATTTCTTTGGCACTACAGGAACAGGTTTTTCTGTGCCTACCTCTGTAGGATCAAGTTTTCAGAAGTGCATGACCTCACAGTACTTTGAGCTATGAAGTTCAGAAATGATGTCAACAAATGCCTCTCAAATAATGTGCACAGTCCTAGATGTTTTTCCCCAAATAATTTCTCTTTAATATTACAGGATCACTATTCATTATATATATGATAATGGAACCATATTTGGTTTTTTAATGTCAAAATTTCCTTCATGGGGAAGTAGTTAATATTTAACACAAGAACAAACCCTGATACCTGGATATATAAACAAAAGTAGTAATGAACTGATTTTAATTTACACATAGCTTCAAGTTAAATTTTAGACAGTCAACTGTTTATGATATGAGAGATTATATTGAAAAGGTGTCTGCCTTAATATTTCCATATGAATCTCAAACACGTGGACTTTAAGAATTTTACTCCAAAATGCGAATAAAATTCTTATACATTTATATTACATGTGGAAATATTCCTAAAAACACCTAGCATATAAAACTTGAAACAAGTTTTAAAACTTAAACTTAAAAACTTTAAAAAGCAAGTTTTGTATCTGCTCTTGTTGTTCCATTGTATGTACCGTATATACTCGAGTATAAGTCGGGTTTTTTTAGCCCAAAAATGGGCTGAAAAACCCGACCTCGACTTATAATCGGGTGACTGACATGTCACCACAAGAGGGCGCAAGCGGCTGAGGGAAAGACAGCCGTCTGCCTTTGCTTCAGCTAGAAAGAAGCGGCAACTGCCCGGTCAAGAAGCAAG